>NC_059301.1:36524097-36631782 GCF_017591435.1 Portunus trituberculatus
CACACACGCGGTCGAGGAAGGACGCACTGGCGCCGTTCTGACAATCAACTGATCATCACTACCTGTTGTACAGTATTTACAGTGGCCTGGGCAAGTAGTGTGGACTTGTTTTTCATGAAATCAATTATTAAAGAATCATGAGTAAAGAAGAGATTCCATCAAAATGCAGGTATGAGACTAGGGAAAGAATGAAAGCTGATGATGACTATGTTGGTGAGGGAGAGAGCACATTCGAAGGTTTCGATACGGCGAATACTTCACTACTTAAGAGAGTGTTGACTATTGAATGTAAAGTAGATAAATTGATAAAGGAGAGTATGGAAATGAAAGAGAATGAACAACAGGAAAAAGAGTTTCAAAAACCGAGAAAAGGATAAAAAAGTGGAAGAAAAAGCTAGGCTAAGAGCGGAAAACGAAGAACTGAAAAAGGAAGTAGCTAACTACAAGAAGCAGATGGAAGAAGGACTCGGTAAAGCCGAGAAAGAAAAAGAGAAGCTGAAAGATCTAGTAAACAAGGAAGAGGAAAGAGTACAGAACGTGATTAAAAAAGAAGTACAAGCATGGAGAGTCCAAGATAAGAAAGATAAGGCTGATTTTCAGGAGGTGATTCAAGAACAACTAAAAGAAAAAGAAGAAAATATGACAAACAAAATGATAGGAGTCCTCAAGACAAAAGAAAATCTAGTTAGAGAAATTGCAGAAAAAAAGAAGAGTGTAATCGTATTTGGAATAAAAGAAAAAATATAAAATATAGACCAAGAGAGAAAAGAAGAAATGAAATCAGTCAAAGACCTACTAAAGAATCTAAACGACGAAGATAGGCAGAACTTAGAAGAGGAAGTAGAAGAAATAAACAGAATGGGACCATATCAAGAAGGAAAAACGAGACCAATTAAAATACTACTAAAATCACAAGCAGCAACAGAAGAAATATTATATAGAACAACAAAACTTAGAGAAACAGAAGGCTGCAAGGATATCTATATAAAGAAAAATAGAAATGAGGAAGAAAGGAAGAGATACAATGAACTGGCAGCAGCAGTAAGGGAAAAGAATAATGAAAGGTCAGAAGAGGAGAAGAAGGCATTTTTTTGGAGAATTCTAGGAGACAGGATAAGGAAATGGTATATAAACGAGAAGGAAGAGAAAAAAGTGGAACAAGTTTAACTAAAAATGATAAAGGCAAGAGACTAAAAATGATGTATACGAACATAGACGGGTTTTATCAAGTAAATTAGAATTAAGAGATTACATAAAGAAAGAAAATCCAGATATTGTATGCCTGGCTGAAACAAAACTAAATGAGGCAATCAAAATAGACTTGGATATAATAATGTATGGAGAAGAGACAGAGGGGTAAAGGAGGAGGAGGAGTCATGATAATGTTAAGGAAGGAGATAGTGATAAACCAAGTGGAATGTGGGAAGGAAAAGCAGAAGTACTGTATGTTAAGATGCATATTAATAAAAAGAGTTAACAATCATTGTAACATATGTGCCACCAAAAACAAATTCATGGACCAATCAAGAATATAAAGACATGATAGATGACACAATAAGGAGTCTAATGAGAATCGTTAAAGAAAGGAGAAAAGTGATATTAGTAGGAGATTTCAACTGTAAAGAAGTGGACTGGGAAAATTATGAAAGTGGTATGGGGGAAGAAGCCTGGGGAGAAAGATTCTGAACCTAATGATAGACAATATGATGGACCAGAGAGTAAAGGAATGCACAAGATTCAGAGGAAACATTTTACAAGGGTATACAAATGAATGATGATATAAGATATAAGTGCCCATTGGGAAAGAGTGACCATGTAATATTAGAAATGGATATAGAAGAGGAAAGGAAGATAGAGACGATTCATACAAAGGAGACCGATTAAATTACAGAAAGGCTGATATTGAGAATCTCAAGAACTATTTTAAAACGTAAACTGGGAGGAGATGGAAAACTCAGAGATGCAAGAGAATATAACTTATTTTTGGAAATATACAAAACAACAGGGATCAGGGATTGGTTTGCAAAGAGTGTGGGAAAAAAAAAAAAAAAAAAAAGGACAATGAAAATAGGAGAAAAGGAAATGAATAAGGTGAGGGGAGGAAAAAAAGAGACTGAAAAAATGTGTCAAAAATGTTGTGTTGTTCTCATAAATGGAAAATGAAAAAACAAAGAAAGGTTAAAAGGAAGAAACGGATGTGTCAAAAAATGGAACTTTACTAAAATAGATAAATGAGGTCTTAGTCTGAGAGCTGTATGTAAAAAAGACAGTTTGACATAAAAAGTAGAGGAAAGTTAGAAAATTATGAGAAACTGGATGGAAAAGGGTGATGAACTGAAAGATATGAAAGACCAGAAATGTGGAACTATGGCAGTGACAATGGATAAGAGCTGCAGTTGGAAGTAGAGGAGTTGGCCCTATGCTGAATGCTGAAAGTGTGAGATTAGTTAACCAGTGATGGTGTTCTTTGACAGCGTTATATCATGCAATCTGGTGTAAGGTGAGACTGAAAGTGATGTGAAATATTGAATTTGGATGAGTTGATGAAACATTAAGAGAAGATTTATATGTACAAATATATAATGTTGATGAAAGGAGATGTGCGTTACAAGAAAAAAGGCTGGGATGCATGAAAAAGAAAGTGAAAGGAAAGAAGGTGAGAAGGAAGATATTTTGGGAGAGAAATGGATGGTAGTTAAAGATATGAAGTCAAGTGGAAGGCAGTAAAGGGTCAGTATTGGACAATACTTTTCCATTATATAACTCATGCCAAGGAGGAACAGCTCATATCTTTACTGATTATTTTCAACATATAGTGGAAGTGAAAACTATCAAGAGAAAGTGCTAAAATAAGAGGAGATGTGAGGAATAGTGACAATGGATTAGATGTGAAAAAGTGCTGAGGGAAGATAAAAGATGTGAAGAAATATGATAGATGGATGGGAAAATGTGAAGAGGATTTACCATGTAAATATATGAGATATACAAAACAGGAGTCAGGAATATGTCCCAAAATATAGACCTAAAGAAGAAGGAAAGAAAGATTGGTTTAATGCAAGGTGTGCTAGGGCAAAGGAGAAAAGAGATGGAGCATGGAAAAGGTGGAGGAGAAATAGAAATCCAGTAAATAAGGAAAACTTCAAGGCAGCGAGAAATGAATATGTTAAGGTGAGGAAGGAAGAGGAAAAGAACCTTGAAAAGGACATTGTCGAAAAATGTAAGGAGCAACCAAAATTGTTCTACAGATTCATAAATGGAAAAATTAGGCAAAAAGAAAAAATAGAAAGGTTAAAAGGAGAGAACTGGATGGTGGAAGACCCAAAAAGTATGGCAGAACTATTAAATAATAAATTCCTGGAGGTCTTTACTAAGGAATCCAAATTTGAAGGGCCACAGGGTAAAAGAGAGACAGTCTATATGAAAGAGATTAAAGTAACCAAGCTTGAAATAAAAGTTTATGAAGGAACTGGATGAAGAGAAGGCAATGGGACAGGATGAAGTCTCAGGCAGAATACTGAAAGAATGTAGGGAAGAACTAGCAAGTCCTATATACATCATAAAATGCTCAATAGAAAATGGAACAGTACCAGTAGAATGAGAAAGAGCTGAGGTGGTTCCCATATATAAGAGCGGAAGGAAGGAACAACCTTTAAATTACAGACCGGTATCACTAACTAGTGTAATATGCAAGATGTGTGAAAGAATAATAAAGAAACAATGGATCGAGTTCCTTGAAAACAACAAATTAATATCAAATAGCCAATTTGGTTTTAGAAAAAGACGGTCATGTGTAACTAATTTATTGAGTTTCTATTCTAGAATAGTTGATAGAGTACAAGAGAGAGAGGGATGGGTTGACTGTATTTATTTGGATTTAAAAAAGGCGTTTGACAAAGTGCCACATGCAAGATTACTATGGAAGTTAGAGGAGAAGGGTGGCTTAAAAGGAAGCACATTGAGATGGATAGAAAATTATTTGAGGAGGAGAGAAATAAGGACGGTAGTTAAAGATATGAAGTCCAAGTGGAGAGCAGTAGAAAGCAGAGTGCCGCAGGGGTCAGTATTGGCACCAATACTTTTCCTCATTTATATTAATGACATGCCAGAAGGAGTGAACAGCTACATAAATCTGTTTGCAGATGATACGAAACTGTGCAGAGTTATAAAGCAAAAAGAGGATTGTGAAATACTGCAAGAAGACCTAAATAAAATCTGGGAATGGAGTAAAAAGAGGGAAATGGAATTCAATGTGAACAAAAGCCATGTCATGGAAATCGGAAAGAGTGAAATACGACCTGTGGGAATCTATAAGATGGGAGATGGAGTAGAACTAGAGAAAGTAAAAAAGGAAAAGGACTTAGGAGTGACGATGGAAGAAAACAATCTACCAGTAAGCCATATTGATAGAATTTTTAGAGAAACATATAATTTGCTAAGGAACATTGGAGTAGCATTTCACTATATGGACAAAGAAATGATGAAGAAATTGATAAGTACTATAATAAGACCCAGATTGGAATATGCAGGAGTAGTATGAATCCCTCATAAAAAGAAATACATAAGGAAGTTGGAGAGACTACAAAAAATGGCTGCAAGAATGGTTCCAGAATTTGAAGGGATGACATATGAGGAGAGACTAAAGGCTATGGATCTACCAACCCTGGAACAAAGAAGGGAGAGAGGAGATCTGATACAAGTTTATAAATTGATCAACGGAATGGACCAAGTGGATAATGAGAAACTGATCCTGAGAGAAGAATATGACATTCGAAGCACAAGATCACATAGTAAAAAGCTGAGAAAAGGAAGATGTCTGAGAGATATTAAAAAATATAGTTTCCCGCAAAGATGTATTGAGATGTGGAACAGTTTAAATGATGAAGTAGTGTCTGCAACGAGTGTGCATACTTTTAAAGTAAGATTGGATAAGTGTAGAAATGGAGATAGGGCCACACGAGCATAAAGCCCAGGCCCTGTAAAACTACAAATAGGTAAATACAACTAGGTAAATACAGTAACACTGTGTGTGTGTATATATATATATATATATATATATATATATATATATATATATATATATATATATATATATATATATATATATATATATATATATATATATATATATATATATATATATATATATATATATATATATATATATATATATATAAGCCGTTTTAACAAAGGGTTACGTTTCTACACTTCGTTAAGCGAAACTGTTAGCGACCGATTATAACAAGTTTAACACCCGATTTGAACTTCCATTGAGAGCAGCGAGAGTGCATCATAGTACAGCAAAGGTTTAATGAAAGTAAAATTATGAGTTAAACATTTAGGTAGTTTAATTTAAGTCATTATAATGTACACTAATGTATGTATGTATGTAACTTTATAATGTTGATGATCTTAACTTTATGAAGGAGGAAGAGTGAACGGAAAGACACTAACCAGCAACCTGTGGAATATAAACAAAGTGCACATCATTGTACTGCATACAAAACTTATGTACCACATTTCCACAAGGCTTTCCATTTTATCCATTGTATCACGAGTTCAGGTGGTTCTTTTAGCTTGCAAGGAAGATACGGTCTCACCAGCCTTCTTAATAGAGTCTGCTGACGTGAAAATAGAGACAGTATAATATGGAGTCAAGATAGTGGCCAGCACTGCTATAGTTTTCTGGCCTCTCTCATGTCTGTGAATAATATCTAGCTTCATTTGAGAGTAAGAGACTTCCTGGTCTTCTTACGAACACTAGGCACTTGCAGGGCATTTTGCGGTAAGTTGAGCTAAGGAAGACAAGCTGCTGCTGACGCTGTTATGTTTTGACTGGGAGTGAATGCCGCGCATGTGTCCACGAGAGGCTTGATCTTGATCTTGATCTTTATTCTATAGGGGTCCCAGGATTTTCCTGAGGCAGGCCTTAGTACCAGCAGCTCCTGGTGTATTCAAAAGCCTGTCAGCTTGTGTGATATGGTGGGGCTTTCAAATTTTGAAAATTACCTGGATAAAACTTCGTTAAAGCGAGTTTGGTGTTCGTTAAACGAGCAGATGGTAAAATGAAACATTCGTTGTAGCGAAATTTCGTTGTGAACCCACGTTAAACGGGGTTGCCTGTATATATATATATATATATATATATATATATATATATATATATATATATATATATATATATATATATACATGTATATATATATATATATATATATATATATATATATATATATATATATATATATATATATATATATATATATATATATATATATATATATATATATATATATATATATATATATATATATATATATATATATATATATATATATATATATATATATATATATATATATATATATATATATATATATATATATATATATATATATATATATATATATATATATATATATATATATATATATATATATATATATATATATATATATATATATATATATATATATATATATATATATATATATATATATATATATATATATATATATATACAGGCAACCCCCACTTAACGAAGGTTCACACAACGAAATTTCGCTACAACGATGGTTTCATTTTACTACCATCTGCTCATTTAACGAACACCAAACTCGCTTTAACAAAGTTTTATCCAGGTAATTTTTTCCAAGCTTGAAAGTCCATATCACGCAAGCCGACAGGCTTTTGAATACACCAGGAGCTGCCATTACTAATGCCTGCCTCAGGAAAAATCCTGGAACACCTGTGGAATCAAGATCAAGCCTCTCGTAGACAACACGCCCACCACTCACTCCCCTGTTCAAAACATTAACAGCATCACCAACAGCGCATCTTCCCTCGCTCAACTTACCACCAAAACGCCCTGCAATGTGGCCTAGCGTTCCTAAGAAGACCAGGAAGTCTCTTAGTCTTGAGGTGAAGCTGGATATTATTCACAGACACGAGGCGAGAAAACTATAGCAATGCTCACCACCATCTTGCCTCCATTTACTGTCTCTACTATTTTCAAGTCAGCAGACTCTATTAAGAAGGCTGATGAGACTGTATCTTCCTTGCAAGCCAAAAGAACCACCTGAACTCGTGACTCTACAATGAACAAAATGGAAAGCCTTGTAGAAATGTGGTAAATAAATTTTGTATGTGATACAACAATACGCCCTTTGTTTACATTCCATAGGTTGCCGGTTAGTGTCTTTCCCGTTTCACTCTCCCTCCCTTCATAAATTTAAGATCATCAACATTATAAAGTTACGTACATACATACATTAGTGTACGTACATTATAATGACTTAAATTAAACTGCCTAAATGTTTAACTTCATAATTTTTACTTTCATTAAGCCTTTCACTGTACTATGATGCACTCTCACTTTGTTTACTCTCAATGGATGTTTAAGTCAGGGGTTAAACGTGTTATAATCAGTTCGCTTAACGAAATTTCGCTTAACGAAGTGTTTTTTAGGAACGTAATCCCTTCGTTAAGCGGGGGTTGCCTGTATATACTGCAGTGAAGACTCAATACTCAAACTTTTCAATACTCAAATGCAAAAGTTCAATTTAATACTAAAAAAAAATACCTAATAGTCAAACGTCCACACATGTGGTTGTAAACAAAGGCTTCCTGGTGTCCCTCTTTCCCATCCACCAGTTGTGACTTGTGCTGCCGCCGTCATCAGAATAACATTCTCCTGCATTCTATCTGTACTTTTCTATTTATAAACTTACATTAACACCAAAGGCTTATTAATGGTGAAAATATCTGGTAATCAAAACGGACACACATTTGGACGTATACAAAACTCTGTTCTCTCCCTTCTCACAGCTGCCGCTGTACCATTTTGATACCATATTACCAGTAATACCAGTATTACCGTTAGTACTGGTTATATGGAATTAACGGCTATATGGGATTTAAAGGCAAACAAGTAGTAGATGGCAATGGAAAGATGATACTGGACTGGATGGAAATGTATAACCTAATGATGCTAAATGATGACTTTAGATGCAATGGAGAGATAACATGGAAAAGAAATTAACAAGAAAGCATGATTGATTTTGTGCTAGTTACACCAAAATTATATAAGGAGTTCAAAGGGATGGAAATAGATGAAGAGAAAAAATTACTTTGATCAATCGGATTATAATCTGCTTGAAGTGACCCTAACAAGAAAAGATAAAAAGACCAAAATAACAGGAAGAGAAAGATGGGAGATACAAAAATAATACAAAACAGACAAAGATTCACTAGAAAAACATAAGAAAGAAATGGAAGAAAAATAAGATAAGGAAATAAGATAAAATATTGAAGAGCTGAATGCTATACTTTTAGAAGTGGGAAACATGAACCTCAAGAGGAAATACAGGAAGGAAATAAAAGGAACAGATGAAAATAAGATAGTAGAACAGCCCTAGATAACAGAAGATATTATAAAAAACATTAAACAGAGAAAACAATACAATAAAGCTAAAAAGAAAGCCAGTACACCACAAGAAGTAAGACACTATAACGAGAAATATCTTGAAGAAATAAAAACACAAAGAAAAATTAGAAAAGCAATGTATGAACACAAAGAAAACATTATGAGACAAATTAAGAACCCCAACAGAAAAAAATTATGGGAACATGCAGACAACCTGAGGAAAAAGACCAAATTGAAAGAGGAAGACCTAGGAATTTATAATGAAGGAAATGAAATTCCAAGAAATGAAATGGAAACAGCCATCAGGAAATACTGGGGGAACATACACAAGATGAAATCCAGATTAAAGAGGCATGAAATACAGTCAAAATGTGAATATATAACTTCCAAAGAAGACAGACTAGCTTGAGAAGGAGACATAGGAATAAGGGTAATAGAGGAGGAAGAAGGGGAGGAAACCACTATCACTTATGAAAATGGAGTTGTTGAACACTTAAGAGTTAGCTTTCAATCTCGAACAATATGGGGCATGAAATACCCAAATATCACTGAAGACATGGTAAAAACAAAAGAGTATAATTAATCTAGAGAACAAGAAAACATTATGACCTGACAGAATGAAAGGTGAGTTTTACAAGGCAATGCAAGGCAGTAGCAAATTTCTTAGTTACTGACAAGATGTTTCCAAAAAAATAACAAGAAAAAGAGAAGTACCAGCTTCTTGGAAAGAATCAAGAACAACGATGATACCTAAGAAGAATAAGCCTAAAGTGTCAGAATTAAGACCTATTGCAGTAACAAATGTCTCCTACAAACTTTTTATGTTTGTAGCAATGGAAGACACTATTGATGAACACCTAGAAAACAATAACCAAGTTAAGGAAAATCAAAGTGGTTTCACCACGAAGGGAAGAGTAGAAAATAACTTAATGGTTTTGAAATATTGTATTGATGAGTCTTTCATAGAGAGAAAAGCCCTATCTATATGTAATAGCAGTGGATTTTGCAAAAGCATATGACTCAGTTAAAAAAAGACACTTTAGTAACAACCTTAAAAGAATACAGAGTGCATCCAAGCTTGATAAGAGATAATAGCAAATACATACACAGATGATGTAACAACAATAAAAATGGGGAAAGAGGAGGAAAATGAAGATGTGTGTAAGCAGTGGCATTATACAAAGGTGTACAGCCTCTACTACCCTATTTACATACTCTCTATTATAGATAAATTAGAAAAAGAGGGACGGCTTAGAGATGAATTTTTTAAACTAAGTGTACTATTCTTTGCTGATGATGGCTTGTTGATCTCAAGAACACTGGAAGAAATGGAAAAAATTATTACTGCCTTGACAAACCTCAACCACATAACAGGACTAAAGATAAACAAATAGGCCAGTCAAATGAGACAAAGAAAATGATGAGAAAGGAAAAAATTTACGGAAAGCTGCAATTAGTGTCATCACCTTCATAATAGAGTATATAAAAACATATCAATTTTGCATCCCTCTATCGCCCCGGTTTTGGCGGCCATCTTGAAAAAATGGCGGCGAAAAACAGTTTTTTGTAAATATCTCGGTTAATATTAACTTTAGAGGAAGAAGTGTTAATATAAAAACTATTCTATGAAAGATTTTCTACAAAATATGTTTTATATAATTTTCTGTATGGTGCTTGGTTTCGATGCTAATGGTACGCATATATCATACATTTCTTAAATTTTGCGCCTACTTATGTATTATTGGTAGTAAAGTTATTCAATCATTTATCAAGTTCTTGCATTAATTGTAGTTTCTTTCTTTTGCTTTCAGAAAGTATGAACGAGGACTGTTAACCTACTATTAGACCTCAATATTATCTGGAAAATGGCTTCACCGGGGAAATGCCTCATTTGCGAAGGCGTACTTTCTGAGGGCGTCACTCGTGAGGTTAAGGAAAAAGGTGTAAGAACATTGATAGACTTCAGTGTTAAATGGAAAGACGGAAAGCACTCTCTCTTACAAGGACTAAAAAGTGTCACAGTGCATGAAAAATGTAGGAAAGTGTATACGAAAGAAAGAAGTGCTGAAGCTTTTCAATCAAGACATAAAACCAGTACAGATCCTAAGCAAATGCTGAGATATCAAGACTCTAACTTTGATTTTCTTCATGACTGTCTGTTTTGTGGTGAAAATGCATCAGATGAGTTTTACGAAAAACAAGGCAAAAAACCTGTAAGTGATCGTGAGACTGTGCACCGTGTAGAGACTCTTCATATTAAGGACACCATTTCCAAAGTGAGTGATAAAAGGAATGATGAGTGGGGTAAACTAGTTAACACCCGTATATGTAATGTAGTTGACTTAGTTGCTGCAGAGGCTCGGTACCATTCAAAATGTATGAAGAAGTTTTACACACCGTCCCGTGGAGAAAAACGTGGTCGTCCCAAAAGTTGTACAGTGTCAGAGGCAATGAATCATGCCTTTACTTATCTTGAGGAAAATCGAGAAGAATGCCAATTTTCTTTCAGTGAAATTTTTGATGGATATGATGGGGAGCTGCCAAATGAGAAAACAATAAAATCTGAACTGAAACTTAAGTATGGAGAAGACATTATTGTAACTGTAAACAAAGCCAGAAAACCAGTAGTGTGTTTTCGTGACACAGGAAACAAAATTCTGTCTGATGCATGGTATGCAAATAATAGGAGTAAAGATGAGAAAGAGGAGAGACTTAGGATAGTGAAAACAGCCGCGACCATAATTGCTGAGGATGTTAGGTCACAACTTTATGAGATAGATCAGTATCCAACACCAAATGAATTCCTGACGGGTTTGGACTCTCTTATACCAGATACACTCAATTGCCTTGTTAAAACTATGATAATGAAGAACAAGAGAGGAGATATAAGAAAGTGGGAGAAGAAGTGTACAGCTATTTCACATGCTATTCTAACAGCGGCCAGACCAAATTCATTCAAATCCCCTTTGCAAATAGGCCTTGCTGTTCATCTTAGTCAAAAGTACGGCTCAAAGCATCTACTTAATATTCTCTCAGCTCTGGGGCTGTGTGCTCCATATGCTGAGGCTGCCCTCTTTCAAGTATCAGCACTGTTGCATCCAGACAGTGAGCCTCAGAGTGACTCATTTACTCAGTTTGTTTTCGACAATGCTGATGTTAACATCTGTACCATTGATGGGTTTAATACCTTTCACAGTATGGGAGGAATTCAGTGCCTTACTCCTTCTCCAACTGATTCTAGTTCAGATAAACCTATCAAAAGATTAGTAAAGGTCCCTTCTGCATCCACTGTTGGACAATTTGGCCACATTCCCATTAAACTCTATGAAAGGAAAGGTAACACAGGACTATTGAATGTAACCGTCCAAGATATATTAAACATCAATCCAGTCCCTGCCACAATCTCAGTATCAACAAGGGAACTCCAGTGGTTGTATGGAAAATGGCGAATGAAGTCTGAATTTCCAGGATGGAATGGTTTCATGGAGAAATGTTCTGCACACCTGCCCTATGATGTATCTCATATCTCATACCTTCCATTCCAAAATGCTCCACCTAATGAATATAACACAATATACACAGTTCTTAACCAAGCTGTGGAGAAATGCAAAGAGTTTAAACAGCAAACTTGCTTTGTAACGTTTGACCAGCCTTTGTATATTCGGGCTCGTGACATTGTTGCAAGCTGTGGACAAGAATCACCACTAAGTAATGTTGTTGTGCGTCTTGGTGGTTTTCACTTACTGATGTCGTTTATGGGTGCCATTGGTTACATCATGAATGGAAGTGGACTTAAAGAACTTTTAAGTACAGTATACGCAAGTGCCTCTGTAGACAAAATGCTGAGTGGCCATGCCTATGGAAGAGCACTCAGAGCACACATACTAGTACATGCTGCACTGGCTACAATTATCCTGAATGAACTCAATCTCTCCTCTGAAGAAAGGTCAACAATAGAGGGAACTTTACAGGAGACTGATTCCACACCGATTGATGATGAACAACTGCAAGGTGTGCTCCGTAGGTTCAATGGCATTATTAACCAAATGAAGAGCAAGGGTGACACTGCAAAACTTTGGGTCCAGTACTTTGAAATGGTAACCCTGGTTAAGCAATTCATTGAAGCAGAACGTTCAGGAAACTGGCAATTACACCTTGAAACAATCCAAAAGATGCTACCCTACTTCCATGCTAGTGGTCACTTTCTCTATGCAAAGTCTGCTCATCTGTACCTTCAAGACATGTTTAATCTCAAAGATCACCTCACCCCAAGGAATATGAGGATTATGTACAAAGAGGCTATTTTACAATAAGAAGGTCAGATAAGTTTTGGTCTGGGATCTGGTCCGACATGACCATTGAACAGACATTGATGCGATCTATGAAGAGTTCTGGTGGGCTGACACATGGCAGAGGGATGACTGATTCAATGCTTACTAAGTGGGTGATTGGAATGCCTACCACTCTGAAGATCACAGAGAAGATTGAAGAATATTGTGATGTTGCTTTTAGTACATCAGAGCAACATGTAGACGCCAGAAAATCACGTATTTCAAGAGATGCTCAAGATCTTCAGAACTTCATGGAATGGTTTTCATCACATCCACCATTTCCAGATTTTGATGGCATTATGTCAATAAGTACAGGATTAACAGGAGATGAAAGAACTAATCCTCATAGTGCTTATGAAGTTGGATTGGTTTCTATGTCAAATATTGTTGGCGACAATTTTGCAAAAGTCAAGTTTCAAAGAAAGAAAAGAGTCAAACCCCCTAGGAGCTACCAAGACGGGAGTAAAAAACAAAGATTTTGCATGTTCAGCTGATCCTGAGATGTTATTTAGAAGAATTTCATATGTTAAAAAAATCACAAGAACAATTAAAACAAAACTTTCAGCATGAACTGGCTCCTCATCCCTTGTCACTGTTTGATGAATCAGGAATGCGCAAAACCAAGAAATCTTCACTTTATGAAGCATTTTTACCTTTGTGTGACATTGAGATTGGAGATACTGTTTATGTTGTTGATGGGGGATTTCTTATGCATAGAGTTGTTTGGCATCAACAAGAGCTCTTTTCAACAATTTTGGACAGATATGCTGAATATGTGAGGAAGCACTACAAGGAGACTGCCATCATTATCTTTGATGGGTATCCAGAAAATCTAGACGACAAAGGTACAAAAGGCGCTGAACGTGCACGTCGAGTAATTTGTGCTACAAGAGACACCATATTTGATGAAACTATGCCAGCAACAACAAGTCAGAGCAAATTTCTGTCAAATGAGCGAAATAAGAGCAGACTTATTACAAAACTCATCACCAAGTTGACCTCAGAAGGATTTACTGTAAAACAAGCTAGTGAAGATGCAGACACACTCATTGTTAATACAGCTATCGAAGAATCCTTCAAGACTGATTCTGTAACAATAGTTGGAGAAGATGTAGACCTTCTGGTAATCCTGACCGCATTAGCAGGATCAAACAATAACATACATTTCCTAAAACAAGGCAAAGGAAATACAGAGAACAAACTGTATACACAATCGTCCATGAAGTATGGATCAGTCATTAAAGACAATATTCTTTTCTTGCATGCATTTAGTGGGGCTGATACCACTTCCGCCTTTTACAAAAAAGGGAAACTTAAGTTTGTAAACCTCCTGGAAAAGCATGAAGAACTTCAGGAACTTGCAGCTGTGTTTAAGAAACCACATGCAGATCCAACAGAAATCGCTGAAGCAGGAAAAGCTTTCATCCTTCAGTTATATGGGAACAAAGAATGTAAATCCTTGGTGACTTGAGATATCAATGCTTTGTCAAAACATTAAGTAGAAGTACATTTACCTTGAGTTCCTTGCCTCCTACAGACGCCGCTGCTCGGTTTCACTCTCTACGCACTTATCTCCAGGTTCAGAAATGGTTAGGAATTGACTTGCCACCTACAGATTGGGGTTGGAAGAAGACTGAAAATGGACTAGCCCCAATCGCCACAAACAAAGACCCTGCTCCTCCAGATCTTCTAAACATTATATCATGTAAATGCCTCAAAGGATGTATGACAGCCACTTGCAGTTGCAGAAAGTCAGGATTAAAATGCAGTGAAATATGTGCGTCATGTAAAGGACTATCTTGTAGCAACTCTGATGTAAGCATAGATGAGGAGGACTGTGATGACCCCACTGATGAGATGCTAGAAATTTTCTTAGTGCCAGAAGGCGAAACCCATGAAGAAGATTAAAGATAAGCTCAGATAATTTCCATAAAAATAGGCTATGATGTTTGGGTGGATGGTTGTGTGTAAGGGTGGTAACTACGCCAGTGAGTATTCACTGTCTGTCCTAATATATAAGCCAGAAAAAAGGAGGAAGGACACCTCTAGAAGAAGATTTTCCTAAGTATTTCAAGTAATAGGGCCAACGAAAAAAACAGTAAGAACGTTCTCGTGCGTGTAGCATCAAAACCATGCAATATACAAAAATAATGTATAGAACACTTTTTGTGTAGATTTTAATTTGAATAATTTGTATTTCAATACCTTTCCCTGTAAAATAATTATCAAGGTAGATATTTACAAAAAACTGTTTTTGGTCGCCATTTTTTCAAGATGGCGGCCAAAACCGGGGTGATAGAGGGGTGCAAAATTGATATGTTATTAAGTACCCCATTATAAAGGTAATAAAACAAACTGCAGCTTTCCGTAATTTTTTTCCTTTCTAAATTACCATTTGACTGGACTAAAAGACAAAAGCAACATTCTAATTTTCAAAGACAAAAGTGAATCTGAGGAGATTAATGGTATCAAGGTAACCAGTGGTACTAGATATTTAGGCAAAACAATAACAAATAAGAGAAATTGTTTCAAACTTAAAAAAAAAAAAAAATCACTACAAAAAGCAAAGAAACCAGCAAACCTAACCTACCCAATAATAGCCCAGAGCTGCAACAAAATTTTAATTGGCAAAAACCTATTGGATAAGTGTGGTACTACTCTCAGTTTTGAATGGATCTAGTATACTTGGGTACACGAAACAAGAAATAAATAATTTAAAAAGAATAGAAAATTCAGTATATTGAGCAATATTAAGAGCACCTAGCTATGCAGAGATACCAACCTGGAGGAGAAAAATTGGCTTCAGTACTATGAAAAGCAGGATCAGGGGAAACAAGCAGAACCTAAAGTATGCAGAAGAAAATGAAAGAAGAATAATAAAAGAAAAGCTGAACACACCCAAGGATTACTGGATCCAAACAACTAAAGAATTTTTAAAAACTTAAAACTAAAATATTCAGATTTGAAGAGAATGAAGGCATAAAATTTACATGGAAAAATTAAAGAATGGAATACAGAAAATTGGAAAAAGTAAGTGGCTGCAAGGTCTAGTTTACAACTATACAAGAAATTCAAAGAAAGCATAAAAGAGGAAAAGTTCTACGATAACAAACCATCATCGGAATTATTATATAAGGCAAGAGCTAACAACCTTAAGCTAAAAGATAAAAATAGATACACGAATGGTGACACAAAGTGTAACAGAGAATTAGAAAACCAAACTCACTTCCTATTACAGTGCATAGCTTATGCCAATGAAAGAAATACAATAGTGCAAGTAGAAAGGCTAATATGGAGGAAGAAGAAGACATAATAAGAGAATTGTTATTCAAAGAAATGATCAAAGAAATCAAAACAATGTTAAATGAAATGTGGAAAAAGAGAGACAACAAAGGAAAACTCAGAAAATTGAATATGCATCAGTGAAGAATAACAACAAAGATCATCAAGGAAGCACCATTACAAAGGCAAAGCTTCCCAACCGACACCAGATATTGGTATACCGAATGCCGGTGTGCATCCCTAGTCCTGCCGCAGCCTTGAGAAAAACAACATTCTTCTGCGTTCTATCAGTTGTTTTTCATTTAGAAACTTATGATGGCACCAAAGAGGCTTATTAGTGATGAAAATAAGGAATCTGGTGAGAATGCAAGTGTTAGTGAGCCACAGCCCTCTACTAGTGGATTCACAGAAATTACACCAGGAGAAAAGTTCCAAAGACATTGTTATGGATAGTGACTCGTCCCCACAAGTCACCATCCACCTCCTCCTCCCCACCCTTCTCCCCTCCTCTTCTAAGTAATCCATCTCCAGCCTTCACTTACGGTGTGTACAAATCAAAATGATAAAAAATATACATTGAAATTTTTACGAACTTGAGGTTTTGCTAAGATTAGAATGAATTACCTCATACATAGGTATCGATAGTTGAACTTTTTGATACTTGAACAGCCATTTCGATAGCCGCGCCATAGCCAAAAATGCGATAGCCGAATTGATCTTGGCGGGAAGGCGGTTTTGGCCAATGAGTGCTTAGATATTCCATGAAGTCATGGCGGGGCACACGATAGCAGGCATCTGAGATCGCGATAATGAAATTTTAGCAGCTTTTCATGGGTGCGCGATAGCAATTAAACGCAATAGCCAAGGGTTGACTGTGTATATATATATATATATATATATATATATATATATATATATATATATATATATATATATATATATATATAATGTTGATGATCTTAACTTTATGAAGGGAGGAAGAGTGAAACGAGAAAGACACTAACCGGCAACCTGTGGAATGTAAACAAAGTGCGCATCATTCTACTGCATACAAAATTTATGTACCATATTTCCACAAGGCTTTCCATTTTATCCATTGTAGAGTCACGAGTTCAGGTGGTTCTTTTACCTTGCAAGGAAGATACGGTCTCACCAGCCTTCTTAATAGAGTCTGCTGACTTGAAAATAGAGACAGTATAATATGGAGTCAAGATAGTGGCCAGCAATGCTATAGTTTTCGTGCCTCTCTCATGTCTGTGAATAATATCTAGCTTCATTTGGAGGGTAAGAGACTTCCTGGTCTTCTTACGAACACTAGGCCAATTGCAGGGCATTTTGGTGGTAAGTTGAGCTAGGGAAGACAAGCTGCTGGTGACGCTGTTATGTTTTGACTGGGGAGTGAGTGTTGCGCGTGTTGTCCACGAGAGGCTTGATCTTGATCTTGATCTTTATTCTATAGGGGTCCCAGGATTTTTCCTGAGGCAGGCCTTAGTACCAGCAGCTCCTGATGTATTCAAAAGCTTGTCAGCTTGCGTGATATGGTGGGGCTTTCATATTTGGAAAAAAAATTACCTGGATAAAACTTCGTTAAAGCGAGTTTGGTGTTCGTTAAACGAGCAGATGGTAGTAAAATGAAACCTTCGTTGTAGCGAAATTTCGTTGTGTGAACCTTCGTTAAACGGGGGTTGCCTGTATATATATATATATATATATATATATATATATATATATATATATATATATATATATATATATATATATATATATATATATATATATATATATATATATATATATATATATATATATATATATATATATATATATATATATATATATATATATATATATATATATATATATATATATATATATATATATATATATATATATATATATATATATATATATATATATATATATATATATATATATATATATATATATATATATATATATATATATATATATATATATATATATATATATATATATATATATATATATATATATATATATATATATATATATATATATATATATATATATATAAGCAACCCCACTTAACGAAGGTTCACACAACGAAATTTCGCTACAACGAATGTTTCATTTTACTACCATCTGCTCATTTACCGAACACCAAACTCGCTTTAACGAAGTTTTATCCAGGTATTTTTTCCAAATATGTATATATATATATATATATATATATATATATATATATATATATATATATATATATATATATATATATATATATATATATATATATATATATATATATATATATATATATATATATATATATATATATATATATATATATATATATATATATATATATATATATATATATATATATATATATATATATATATATATATATATATATATATATATATATATATATATATATATATATATATATATATATATATATATATATATATATATATATATATATATATATATATATATATATATATATATATATATATATATATACAAGCAACCCCACTTAACGAAGGTTCACACAACGAAATTTCGCTACAACGAATGTTTCATTTTACTACCATCTGCTCATTTAACGAACACCAAACTCGCTTTAACGAAGTTTTATCCAGGTATTTTTTTCCAAATTTGAAAGCCCTGCCGTATCACACAAGCTGACAGGCTTTTGAATGCACCACGAGCTGCCGGTACTAAGGCTTGCCTCAGGAGAAATCCTGGGACACCTGTATAATAAAGATCAAGATCAAGATCAAGCCTCTCGTGGACAACACACGCACCACTCACTCCCCAGTCAAAGCATAACAGCGTCAGCAGCAGCTCATCTTCCCTAGCTCAACTTACCACCAAAACGCCCTGCAATGTGGCCTAGCATTCCTAAGAAGACTTCCTTGCAAGCTAAAAGAACCACCTGAACTCGTGACTCTGCAATGGATAAAATGGAAAGCCTTGTGGAAATGTGGTACATAAGTTTTGTATGCGGTACAATGATGCGCACTTTGTTTACATTCCACAGGTTGCCAGTTAGTGTCTTTCCCGTTTCACTCTCCCTCCCTTCATAAATTTAAGATCATCAACATTACATTATAAAGTTACGTACATACATACAATAGTGTACATTACAATGACTTAAATTAAACTACCTAATGAGTGCTTAGATATTCCATGAAGTCATGGCGGGGCACACGATAGCAGGCATCTGAGATCGCGATAATGAAATTTTAGCAGCTTTTCATGGGTGCGCGATAGCAATTAAACGCAATAGCCAAGGGTTGACTGTGTATATATATGTAAGTGTATATATATATATATATATATATATATATATATATATATATATATATATATATATATATATATATATATAATGTTGATGATCTTAACTTTATGAAGGGAGGAAGAGTGAAACGAGAAAGACACTAACCGGCAACCTGTGGAATGTAAACAAAGTGCACATCATTCTACTGCATACAAAATTTATGTACCATATTTCCACAAGGCTTTCCATTTTATCCATTGTAGAGTCACGAGTTCAGGTGGTTCTTTACCTTGCAAGGAAGATACGGTCTCACCAGCCTTCTTAATAGAGTCTGCTGACTTGAAAATAGAGACAGTATAATATGGAGTCAAGATAGTGGCCAGCAATGCTATAGTTTTCGTGCCTCTCTCATGTCTGTGAATAATATCTAGCTTCATTTGGAGGGTAAGAGACTTCCTGGTCTTCTTACGAACACTAGGCCAATTGCAGGGCATTTTGGTGGTAAGTTGAGCTAGGGAAGACAAGCTGCTGGTGACGCTGTTATGTTTTGACTGGGGAGTGAGTGTTGCGCGTGTTGTCCACGAGAGGCTTGATCTTGATCTTGATCTTTATTCTATAGGGATCCCAGGATTTTTCCTGAGGCAGGCCTTAGTACCAGCAGCTCCTGATGTATTCAAAAGCTTGTCAGCTTGCGTGATATGGTGGGGCTTTCATATTTGGAAAAAAAATTACCTGGATAAAACTTCGTTAAAGCGAGTTTGGTGTTCGTTAAACGAGCAGATGGTAGTAAAATGAAACCTTCGTTGTAGCGAATTTCGTTGTGAACCTTCGTTAAACGGGGTTGCCTGTATATATATATATATATATATATATATATATATATATATATATATATATATATATATATATATATATATATATATATATATATATATATATATATATATATATATATATATATATATATATATATATATATATATATATATATATATATATATATATATATATATATATATATATATATACATATATATAAATATATATATATATATATATATATATATATATATATATATATATATATATATATATATATATATATATATATATATATATATATATATATATATATATATATATATATATATATATATATATATATATACAAGCAACCCCACTTAACGAAGGTTCACACAAAGAAATTTCGCTACAACGAATGTTTCATTTACTACCATCTGCTCATTTAACGAACACCAAACTCGCTTTAACGAAGTTTTATCCAGGTATTTTTCCAAATATATATATATATATATATATATATATATATATATATATATATATATATATATATATATATATATATATATATATATATATATATATATATATATATATATATATATATATATATATATATATATATATATATATATATATATATATATATATATATATATATATATATATATATATATATATATATATATATATATATATATATATACAAGCAACCCCCACTTAACGAAGGTTCACACAACGAAATTTCGCTACAACGAATGTTTCATTTTACTACCATCTGCTCATTTAACGAACACCAAACTCGCTTTAACGAAGTTTTATCCAGGTATTTTTTTCCAAATTTGAAAGCCCTGCCGTATCACACAAGCTGACAGGCTTTTGAATGCACCACGAGCTGCCGGTACTAAGGCTTGCCTCAGGAGAAATCCTGGGACACCTGTATAATAAAGATCAAGATCAAGATCAAGCCTCTCGTGGACAACACACGCACCACTCACTCCCCAGTCAAAGCATAACAGCGTCAGCAGCAGCTTATCTTCCCTAGCTCAACTTACCACCAAAACGCCCTGCAATGTGGCCTAGCATTCCTAAGAAGACTTCCTTGCAAGCTAAAAGAACCACCTGAACTCGTGACTCTGCAATGGATAAAATGGAAAGCCTTGTGGAAATGTGGTACATAAGTTTTGTATGCGGTACAATGATGCGCACTTTGTTTACATTCCACAGGTTGCCAGTTAGTGTCTTTCCCGTTTCACTCTCCCTCCCTTCATAAATTTAAGATCATCAACATTACATTATAAAGTTACGTACATACATACAATAGTGTACATTACAATGACTTAAATTAAACTACCTAAATGTTTAACTTCATAATTTTAACTTTTATTAAACCTTTTACTGTACTATGATGCACTCTTGCTTTGCTAACTCTCAATGGAAGTTCAAGTCAGAGGTTAAACTTATTATAATCGGTTCGCTTAACGAAGCTTCGCTTAACGAAGTGTTTTTTAGGAACGTAACCTCTTCGTTAAGCGGGGGTTGCCTGTATCTGTGGCAATTGCTTCGTGATCCCAAAATGGAGAGACAAAGTTCGGGATCCTGTAGCTGAGACGTGTGGCAAAGAGATTGACAGTCGGGTAGCCCCATAACCGCCACAATTGACGGCACACGTCCATGCGTAGTGTCCACTCTGTGGACATAATCTGGTGTTACCTGCTGAGGCAGTCAGCTACTACATTGTCGGAGCCCCTTACAAACTGGGTCAGAATTCCCACTGAATGAACCTCTGCCCAGATTAAGATCTCCTGAGCCTCGTTATGAGGAGGCTGGAGTGGGTACCCCCCTCTTTGCTCAGATACGTGAGCGCTGTGGTGTTGTCAGAGAAAACAGCAACAACAGAATTCCACAGCACGTCCACAAAATGTTGGAGCCCCAGGCGAATCCAGGACACTGATATGGAGAGACTTCTCTCAGCTGTCCTAGAGGTCACTCACTGAGTTCTGAAGGAGAGAAGCCCCCACCCTTCGTTCAAAGCATCTGTAGAGAGAAAGATGTTTGGGATAGCTAGTTGGAGGGATTGATCTCATGCCAAGTTCTGGTCCTCCAGTCACCACTCCAGGTCCCGACTGCTGCGAGCCCAGTAGACAGGATGGTCATCTGCCATCGACTGTCTGTCCCACTGCTGGTTCAGCTGAATCTGAACAAGGCGCATTCTCCTCCTCGATCCCAGCACTAGATGAATGAGGGAGGACAAGTGCCCAAGAAGTCACAACCAATCCTTTGCAAGTGGGGACGGACAACTGGGGAAGGAAGGAATTGTATTCTGTAGGTTGTGAATCCTCCCCTGCATCCGGAAAACCCTCAAAGAAGGAGAGTGAATCACCATCCCGAGGAAGGTTCCTGTTCTGGAGTAAGGGATGACTTTTCCCAATTTATGCAAGTCCCCAGAAGGAAACATGTCGATGAGACAAGCTCTGGCTCTTCGAGCCTCATTTGCTGACGAAGCCAGGACTAACCAGTCGTCCAGATACCAGAGAATGCGGAAGCCCAGACGATGGAACTCTGCTGAGACAGGAACCATGAGTCAAGTGAAGACTTGTGGGGCAGTAGAGAGGCTGAAGCAAAGGACTCAAAATTGTAAGTAGCAGCCTTCCCAGGTAAAACACAAAACGCAGGCTGTCTGGATGGACGGGCACCTAGAAATAGACATCCTTCAGATTGAGAGACACCATCCAGTCGTCCTATCATATTGCACATATGACAGCCCTGACCATTTCTATCTTGAACTTGGTGGTGACGACGTACTTGTTTAGTATGGAGAGGTTGATGATGGGTAGGAAACCTCCCAAGGCCCTCAGAACCATAAAGATGTGGCTGTAAAAACCCAGGGTAGGGGGTGCTTCCTCTATGGCACCCTTGGCCTTTAGTTGTTGGATCTCCAACTGAAGCACTTGTCCTTTGAGTGATCCTGGGACATAACCTCTGGGTTCCTTGAAGTTGGTTGTGAGTGGCAGGGGGGGTGGGGCAGAGAAGGGAATCCTGTAGCCTTCCCTCAGAACGTCAAGAATCCACGTCTCTGCCCCTATCTTGAGCCACCCCTCCCACCTACTGGCTAGCCAGCCAGCAACTGCCCCCTGGTGAGGGAGGCTGTCACTTCTGAAAGGGCTTGTCCTTCCGTCCTCCTCCTTGCCCCACGGGGATGAGCAGAGCGAGAGCCACAAAACCCACCCTGGGAGTCCCTGGCACAAGCGGCAATGGGCGGTCTTTGGGCGGGAGCAGCAGAGGGCCTTACAGTTATGGTGGTAGAAGGCCAGGGACCACACTCCACCAAAGGTGTGCCCAGTGCAGGACGTGGTTCAGCATTGCTCTTGGAGAACTGGAGTGCCTCCTGAAGTCAGTCCTCATCGAAAAGGAGAGGGGTAAAAATGGAAGACTTCCGAAGGATGCCCTTTTCGACCTATGAGGAGGGTCTGAGGCGGCCAAGGTAAACCTCCCTCCTCCAGGCCCGCAAGTTGGCAATGACGTAAGTCGAGTCCCTGCAAGCATCATTAAGCACCATACGTACAGCTTTAAAGAGCTGCTCCTCCAGGTCTAAGAGATGTACAGGGAGGTTGCGACCTACCAGAAGATGCATGGTCCCCAAGCACCAAAAGGAGTAGTTTAGGGCATCTCTAAACTTGGTGACCACCCCCTCCATCCTGGCCACCTCCGGATGCTCAAGTTGGACGCGAGGCTCTCTGGGACTAGAGTTTAGGGTAGCGTGGAGGCTAGGGTTAACCAAGGCAGATTTTCCGTAAATCTCCTGACCCGCCACACTGTAAATCTTAGCAAACCTGCCCGAAGGATAGCCAACTGAGGTAGGTTTCTTTTCATTTGCCTTCGAAGAAGCACTGTCGGCTTGCTCCATGAAAAACCTGATGGGCTGTGTCCTTCTAAGGAGGATGGGTCCCTTTTTTGTAGATTTGGTGCTGGTACCCTGGGCAACTAGGCATTCCAGGTCAATCCATTGGCCCATTACATCCTCAAACACCGAGTCATCATATGATGGTACATGGAGGGGGCATGAGGCATGAACTCACACCCCTCATCCCCCTCCAGGCCTGATAGGATCCCATCATGCCTCTCTGAATCACATTGTGCCCCACCAGGCCCTGGGGACGTCAAGGCACCTAAGTCCTGCCACTCACAACAAGAAAGGCGAGAAAACCCAAGCAGGACAAGCCGATCATACACATCAGTGAGAAAAAGATCACCTCCGAGACGACGACTGTCTGTGTGTGTCAGGTCAGTCCGGGGATGAGTCACATGAGCAGAAACAGAGGCAACATGGCCGCTGTGAGGGCTAGTACGAGCAGGACAGTGGGTTTGTTGGGCCATAGAGGGGCTGTCAGACACTGGGCACCTGTCTGCTGAAAGAACACAGAAGGCAACCTGTGGGTAAGGCGTGAGCATGCCATCCTATGGGCTGGGAGACAAGGCAAGGGGGCAAGTGTCTCTCCTGGCTAGAATTTCACCCAAGGCCATGGGGAGGGGGGGGCAGGTTTACTGCGCTAGCCCACCTACCCCCAGTAACCCCCCAACTGACCGGCCCCGAGAATGGGGGTAGCAAGACACCACTGAGGTGGGTCGGGACTTCTTGATCCTCCTAGTGTCATCATTAGGTGGACGCGAATGCTCAAGAGGCACCTCTAGTCCTCAGACAGCCCCATCCCCTGGCCCCCTGATTTGGTGTGACTGCACACACCTTTGTGCATCAGGACTCTGGGGGGGAGGGAGACACTGAACTGCATCAGGTCCGGGTCCGAAGACGAGGGCACAGCTGGAAGAGAGGGATCAGTAGTGGGGGAAGGCACAGAACTATGCAAATCTCCTATCTGAGAAGCAACAAGAGTGTTGACAGAAGCAAGCACCTTCTCCTGCCAAGACTTAAAAAACAAAGAGAGGTCAATAGCAACAGGGAGCTTAGAGCTCTACTAGGAAGCTGAATTCCCAGTTGCGAGCTCATCCTGAAACGAAATCTCTGAACCACCATGAACGTTGGACAAAACAGAGGCAGCCAGTGAATCCCTAGTCCCCTGAACAGAAGGAGATGCCTTAACAGACTGCAATGTGCCTATGTCACAGGAAACATTACAATACGGTTGGGCAACAGAATTATGGGAATGTTTTGCCTTGGCAAACCTCCTGCGCCTCAAACCACACTGGTACTTATAGGTGGCGAGGACTTTATCACTGCTTCAAGTAGAACACTCACCACACCTCTTACCTGGGTTGCAGATATCCCTGCAATTAACACAAACAGAATGAGTGTCCTGAAGGAAACTACCCAAGACCCTGGTGTAGTCTGGTCTCAAGCAAACCCCTCTAAAAGACTTAGAAGATGACTGAGAGCTGGAAGAACCAGGCATGGAAGCAGCCACATCTGTCAACAAACCACTCTCCCGAGCAGCAGCAGGCTGCTCTGGACAAGCATGTTGTCCATTAAGGTCCTCCACCATGAAAACAGGAAGAAGCCGGCAGAAAAAACACTTGAAAAGTTCAAAGAAGCAAAACAGGGACGGAAGCGCAGCACGTGAGAACACGAGGCACACTGAGAATTAACTGACGAGCAGCGCAACCGGCAGCGCCGAGCTGGCAGGCGTAGCGCCAGGCGGATTTTTTAAAATCTCAGCGGATGAAAGTAAGTGAAAGAGTGGAACTGCTAGTTTTTTGTATGAAAAACAGGTGTCTGTGATAAAAATGGCAGGCCCGAGGAGAGTACAAACCAGAAAATGTGGAACCAGAACCCTTACCACTGTGCAGACCACCCACTTGACTCATTGAGGAAATATAGATCAGCTAAAAAAGCCTATACAGTAGAGACTCAATACTCAAACTTAATTTATTCCAAATAGCTGTTCGAGTATTAAAATGTTTGACTATTGAGACCTATAAATCAGGTATATCGTTCCAATCTTAGCAAAACCTCATTTATAAAAATTTCAATGAATTCTTTTTTAAACAAATTTTATTTGTACATACCATAAGTGAAGGCTGGTGATGGATAACTTAGAATGAGAGGGGAGAAGAGTGGGGAGGGAGGTTGCCGGAGGACAAGTCATCATCCATGAAAAACTCTTTGTAACTTTTCTCCTGGTGTGATTCCTGTGAATCCACTAATGGAGCACTGTGGCTCACTAACACTTGCACTCCCACCAGATTCCTTATTTTCATCACCAATAAGCCTCTTAGGTGCCATTATAAGTTTCTAAATGAAAAACTACCAACAGAACGCAGAAGAATGTTGTTTTTCTCAAGACTGTAGCAGGACTAGGGATGCACACCGGCATCCGGTACTACCAATAATATGGTATCAAAACGGCACAGTAGCAGCTGCATGAAGGGAGATGACAGGGTTTTGTATGCAATCAAATGTGCAGGAAGCCATTTGATTAACAGATATTTTCACCACTAATAAGCCTTTGGTGTTAATGTAAGTTTATAAATGAAAAAACTACAGATAGAATGCAGAAGAATGTTATTCTGGTGACCGCAGCAGTACAAGTCACAACTGGCAGAGGGAGAAAGGTAACACCAGGGAGCTTTTGTTTACAACCATATGTGTGGACGTTTGACTATCAAGTATTTTTTTTAGTATTAAATCGAACTTTTGCGTTCGAGTATTGAAAAGTTTAAGTATTTAGACAATCTAGTATTGAGTCTCCACTGTACTTACTTTGTTACAATTTTTTTGGGGGGTGTTCTTTTTTTTAGTATAATAATTTTTGTTTTTTGTGTTATATTGGGGGAATTGTGTGTATAATGTATGTGTTTGGTAATATAAGCACTCTGGCATATAATTTGAGAATAAGACATTTTAGGTGGCAGAATCTGTAAAGCACTTCATGCCTTTAACCTCTTCCATATGAGCATAAAAAAATGGCTCTTAGCACCATATTCAGGTTGGATGGGGGTGGGGAGAAACCTGACTCAGAGGCAGCTCTCTCTCTCTCTCTCTCTCTCTCTCTCTCTCTCTCTCTCTCTCTCTCTCTCTCTCTCTCTCTGTCATGGAAAGAATTAAACTCATATTTCAAGGTACCACTGTATTTATAAAGACTTATGATCTTTGTGGGGAATTGAAAGTGAAGGAAATTACTCTCGATTTTGAAGCAAGCATTTGGAATGATGTTCCTGAAATCCTGCCATCTCAGGAAAGTCCTGGCATTGCCTTATATCCCTGCAGAACATATCAAAGAACTCTAAGATTTTACAGAAAAGCAAACGGCTCTCAGGTCCTCATAAATCTTCTAGACTACATAAAAAGCACATGGATCTATTCTGACATTTGGCCTCGCAGTGTGCACTTGATTTAAAGTAGTGAATTTTAATCAATGTAATTTCCTGTAATAACCTGATGTACTACATGTAACTATGCATCCCATCTTGACATACATTTTTATGATATCGTTTTATTTTGTATCAAATACACAATGGGCTGAGATGGTATACAGTGGTCCGAGTTGGTCACTGGCTGAGTTAGTCATGGGAGCTGAGTTGGCAATGGGCCAAGTTGGCAATGGGTTGAGTTGACCAGCATTCAATTTAACTCACTCCGGGAAGACACAAATAGGGTTTAAGGGAGTGCCATAGTTTGTGTGGCACTGTATAACCAGCATTAGAGAGTATCGCATGTGTGGGTGTTGAAGGCACCATATGGGTGTTTTATGGTGAAGTCTATTTTTTCATTTTGCTTAATAATGTAAAAGGATGGGTAAGTCTTTGTGTCAGTCTCCTGTCCCCGAGGTTGGCCATGTGGGATCCTGTTTCACTACTTGTATACATCACAACACCACTGACCTCCTTGCCTAAAGGCCATTTCACACTGGAGACGACGCATACAATGCACAAGGCGTGAAACAGCATGGCTTAAAATCACCTCAGTGTATTTCCAATAGGAGTGTTCATTCCAGATGTGAAACTTTTGGACACATGCCAGCCACACCGTGAGCGCTGATTCCAAGATCGCAGGGCAAGCCATTTTTCTGGTCATAGCATCAATGAGTCATGCCCCTTGGGACTCTTGCCTTTGTGCTTTCGTCTCCAAAGGCATATCTTTTCTTGACCACACTGACCTGACTCCCCAACTCTCCCTCACTCACTCACTGTCCTTCACCATGAACTGATAGATGTCCTATAGTTGGTGGCTTGCTTCTAAATATCTTGTTCACTGAATGAAAGACCTTCAGAGAACTGAGCTGGAGTCAGTCTGAAATACTATCCAAATTTCCCTCATCCATTTCTAGCTCTTAAATAAGATGATGATATTCACCACATTAGAGTCGTTTCATATTTGCTTGATATACCCAATTGCTTTTCCTCTTATTATTCAAGGCTAAAGATAACATTAACAACTCCTTTTCCTTCACCTCCTCCTCCTCCATATCAAGAACTGTCAAGTCAATTAGCCTCCACCACAGCAAATGTCTCGCCTAGCATTGCACCCGGTGTGAACATATCCACAGCAACCAAAGTCAGCCTGACGTGTAGTGGTTTTAGACCACTCCAGTTCTACAATCGTGAGTATTTAGGCATAAGAAGTCGCACCATGTGGGTTATCAGCCACAATAAAGTATAAGATGAGGTATACAGAGACAAAGAAATTCCATGCCTTCATTAGTGAAGCCTCAAAGCTTTATATCCTCTGATTCTCTTCATCTCACCTCCATCGTCCATACGTTCTTCACTTTACACCAGTAAGGCATAACAATGTAATTTTTGGTATTACAGTATCTTACTTTCACACAAACAGCAAGTTGGCTTTCATTACCATTCTCATCTTAAAGACCTTGTTCTTCTGATCAATTTGGACCCATACATACCCATCACAAATTGTTATTTATTAACCTTTTATTCATTAACGTTTTTAAAGATTAAACATGTGATGGACAGGTGGGCATTGAGAAACATCATTTTGGTGTGTGCATTCGTGTGCATACGTTATATTATATGCGCAAGAGCAATATATTATGACAGTGATTGGTTCTTTTGTTTCAACATAAAAAATTAGAATTTATTCAGCCAATCATAGTGTCGTATTTCAATGTGTGGTGAGAGAAGCAGTTCAATTTGAAATATTTGAATCAGTCTTAAGAAGTTGTCACTGTGTGTTGGATGTAGCGTGCACTAGTTCCATGCTATTTAACACTTTTTTTAAAAATGACAAAAAAAAAGTGTAGAATTCCTAAGGAAGCATGTTGTTTTTCCTAATGCAGTGGAGTGCCCCAAGTGCTACAAACCCTGTAAACTAAGAGAAAAGATTTGGAGGTGCATTGACACTTCTTACATTCCCAAGAATAAAAAAAGGAAATACTGCACTTACAGTTCAAGTGATTATAAAAGAATATTGTTACAGAATGTTCACCTACCACCTTGGAAAGTTATTCTGTTTGCCAACCACTGATGGAGTTCACAGTGGGACCACAATACAGTTATCCAGTGTTTGGAAATATCATCACATACTTCTGTTGAGTGGCACTCATTTTGTAGCAAAAGCAGAGACTTTTGACTGAATAATCAGGAAGCTATTGGTGGTCCAGGAGTAGTAGTTAAAATTGACAAGACACTCATCGTGCGCCACAAGTACGAGAGAGGCCGGGTAATATCACAAGTTTGGTTGTTTGGGGGGACAGAGAGCACCTCAAAGAAAATATTCGTTGTGCCGCTAGTGGGCCCAGTGTGTGAGGTTGAACAACATGACAAAGACACATTCCTCCCCCTCATAGAAAAATATAAGTATCAGTTATGGTAAGTGACAACTGAAGAGCTTACAGCAGCATTGAAAAAGCTAAGATACACACACCACAAAATTAATCATCCTGAAAACTTTGTCGATCCTTTTAACATAGACATTCAAACATAAAACACTGAACTGCTGTTGCAAGACATGAAGGAGTGGGTGAAGCAGCCAGGAATACAGAGCAAATACCTTTGCCAGTACCTGACCAGTACCCCTTCATTAAGGCTAATCAAAAACACACATTTACCACATAACTTTTTTGTCCAGACCACCAAACCCTATCTGCCCTCTAAGGCAGCCAACTCTGATAGCCACCTTCTCTCAGTGATATCTCCAACAACAAGGAAGGACTGGACCACCAATAAGGTAATGACATCCAATGCATAGCAGTTAGGTTAGGTTAGGTATGTTAGGTTTGGTTTGGTTAGGTTAGGTTTGGTAAGGTTTGGTTAGGTTAGGTTAGGTTAGGTTTGGTTAGTGCATATTCAATCAAAACAGATAAAAATATACCAAAAAAAAAGAATGATTAGTTTTACCACAAACTCATGTTTCCACAAGAGATGGGGAGGGGGGGGGCAACAGAGAGAGGTTAAAAAAAAAAATAATAATAATAAATTGGTTTCGCATCAAAAAGAAAAGCGCATATTTATTCTAAACAGTTTGAAAACTGACATTGAAAAAAATAATAATAATAATTGGATCATTTTACTGAAAAATGTGTTTCTGTATGAGCAGGAGGGGCTGGGTAAAAAAAAAAAAAAAAAACACGAATTCGCGACAGAAAAAAAAGTGCATACAAATTGAAAACAGCGCGTAATCTACCAGAAAAAAATTTATTTCATCTAAAAATTAACTATTGGTGTTATTGTAAAAAATTACCTAATTTCTAAGGCGCTTCATTAGGTTAGGCTATGTTTACGTTTGATTAGGTTAATGTCCTAGCACAGTGATCCAGTATGAGTGACTTTCCCCACAGCTAGGATAGATTAGGTTAGTTTTACACTTTTTGTGCCCCACCCAAAACCCTTACTAATCATTTCCTAACATACTTCAAGCTTGTTTGGGATGATGGAAGAGGAGTGGTGCGGAAAGGGAAGGCAAAAGTATTATACATATTTACCAGATCTTCTGATTCTTATGACCTCTGGAGTAGTCCTGTGACTGGCTGGTCTTCCTCAGGAAAGCAAGTGTGATACGGACCTGGTGGAGGACGGTAGGCTGCCGTGATGTGATGTTCAGGGCCGGCCGAGAGGTGAGAGCGTAATACAGTGCGATAGCAGTGGAGCATTAAGTGTTCGATGGTCTCAGGAATTGTCCTCTAACATGGGTAGAGCGAGTCAGGACAGATACAAGCGGTAAAGACTACAGCTGAAGCGTGACGTGACGTAGGCAAAAGGCAACATCTATGGCACAGGACCGCAGCTGTATCGTGGGCTGTAGGAAAGAGTGGGTCTGGTACTGGCTCATCGGGATGGTGCATAGGGGATCTCTCAGTGTATTCTCCCACGTCGCAGGCAAAAAATGTAAGATAACTTAATTGGCAGTGGGGATAGGGTGAGGCATTAGTGTTCTGTTTACAGAGGAGAGGGCAATCTTGGCTAAGGTGCCGGCGACCTCGTTGGTTTCCAGAGGTTTCGCCAAAGACTATATAAATAAACAAGACTGGAAAGCGTCAATTTACCATGTAGCCTAGGGAAACTGGCAACTCTTCTTGTTTGCGGTTCACTCACGCGATGGCGCTGCTGTTGCAGCTTAAGATCAAGATCAGCACCGTTGATCCGTCTGCATGTTTCCATTTGTCAACACTCAAACAAGTGGGCAAACAGCAGTGACAAGTTACACGCCGCATGTTCTCAAGAAATCCGCAAAAATGAACACTAGAGTGGGGCATCCATGTGTTATTTGTTGCAGGACAAAGGGCACCCACCCACACTTGGTCTTCCATCGCTTTCCTAAAGATCATGACAGGTAAGTACTGGTGTTTAACATGTGGATCGTAGTATACTTGATTTGGTTGAGACCTGTGCAAATCAGTATAAACCTGCATGATATTTGTTTGCTTATGCTTGCCTGCTTCTGCTATATTTGTAACAGCTTCCATTCTAAAATCTAGGCCTGTTGTTTTGGTAGTTGTTTATGTTTAGAATTTCCAATGAACTTATTAAACTTGCTTAGATATGTGCTTTTCCTTTCATGAGAATTCCAGATTTCTGGATAACACTTAAAAGAATAATTCATTGCACTCAAAATTGGCAAGTAAATAAAAAATATGACTTACAAAAACATTGTGTTTGTATTTACCATTAATATGCAGAAGTAATCCATGTGTAGAGCACCAAACAGGTACAGTATGTACGCATATTACGTTCTTACTGTGCAGTACCCAACGCCAACAAAAAAACACCAAACACAACAGTTACAAAACACAGGAATATTACATATTTTCAGCATACTGTTTTATCTCTTTTCAGTACATAAAGTATGCATATCAAACACTGTTATGTATTTCCATCTAAATGAAAGAAAATGAGGAATTCAACTACAAAAAATATACTCTGTGAAACTTTAATTTTTTTTTCCTGATTTTAATTGTTATTTTTTTGGCCCTAAAAATCTGGATTTCTGGCCTTTTAAGAGTATTAAGAGCCGAATTAATGGAGTTTGTATGTATGTATGTATGTATGTATATATATATATATATATATATATATATATATATATATATATATATATATATATATATATGTATGTAATTTGTAATTTGGCTTATTTGAACCAATTTGAAAATATGTAACTAAGTAGGTGACATGTAATTTACCAAAGTACATTATGAATAGAGAAAGTACACACACACACACACACACACACACACACACACACACACACACACACACAGAACAGTGGACATCTGGAATAGCTTAAGTGAAATAAGTGAAAGGGTGGTTACTGCAGCCACCATACACATCTTTAAAGACAAGCTAGATGCATAGCTATAGATATGGAGACAGGATAATGTGCCATGCTGTACAGCACAACTATAGGTAAATAAACACACACACACACACACACACACACACTACCAATAATGTACTGTAGTACAGTACATATCTACTTCATCCACCTGTGACCCCGTTCAAGCTCCCCTGTATCCAACTTGAGTTATAAGTATATCATAAAGATATATGTATATTGTACATGTGCGATAACTATTTATAATTAGTGAGGCGACACGCACACACGTGTGTGTGTGTGTGTGTGTGTGTGTGTTCACTGTTTGATCTGCTGCAGTCTCTAACGAGACAGCCAGACGTTGCCCATTACGGTGCGATCTGAGAGCTCATATGTGTGTGTGTGTGTGTGTGTGTGTGTCGACTCCCTAATTATAAATAGTTAGCGCACATGTACAATATACATATATCTTTATGATATACTTATAACTCAAGTTGGATACAAGGGAGCTAGAACGGGGTCACAGGTGGATGAAGTAAATATGTATTGTACTACAGTACATTATTGGTAGTATGTGTGTGTGTGTGTGTGTGTGTGTGTGTGTGTGTGTGTGTGTGTGGAGGAAGGAACTCAAAGCGATTATTCAAATCGTGGCGCTGTTTGTTTACAAAGGCGTTAGTTTGCGGTTCACTCAATGGATGGCGCTGTTATCCACTATTCTAGCGGTATCTGGCATCTTTACTGGCGACACGAATTTCTTATGGTGAATGGCAATCTTTCCAGTCTTGTTTTATCTATAGTCTTTGGTTTCGCCACCTGCCGGTTCGCCACCTGTAGGTGTTCGCACCCCAACCAGTTCGCTACCTCGTGGTTTCGCCCATGATAGGAGTGGTTTCGCTACTCACGATTTTTATACTGAGTAGTAAATTTTTAAATGCAAGTTATAATAGTCAAATGCAGGTTTATGTTTTTATACCTAGTAGTGCATATGTTTAAAAGTATTTATAATCACAGCGAGGTGTAAAAGTTAAAAAAAAATTCATTAAACGGGAGTCATTTATCAAAATAAAATTTCCCTTAAAATGAATGTACAAACATTAGGAAGGAAAAAAAAAATAAAATCGGATCATATGAAGATCCTCCCCCCAAAAGTATCCAACTGAAGATCCACCCCCTTAGTCGCGCTCATATGAAGATCCTCCCCCCAAAGTATCCAACTGATTGATTGATTGATTGATACATTTATTGTTGAATTAATAAATAATTACAACAAAGGAGGAGGATGGGCCTTGCCACCCACCCCCTGGGCAAAGACTTAAGGTTAAAGTATCACAAAAATAACTCTGGACAGTATACACAACAAGAATACAAGTATTTCAATAAATAAATACACATATTGCACACCTTATTGCCTAAGACATCCTACAGTCTGGGAGCAAACTGAGGATATTCCCTGAGTATATCCCTGAGGGTGGCAGAGTCTAGGAGATGGTCAATGAGGCTGTACAAGTCATGCTGACCTTGTGGCCAAAATTTAGCAATGAGAGGACATTCCACGATATAGTGACGCAGTGTGTCCCCTTGGTGTAGCACACAGCACATACCAGGAGAAGACCTGAATTCCCAAAAGTATTTGTAGCCTAATCTGATCCTCATTGCCACCCTGTCATGTGATGCAGCGTGTCTCCCGTAGGTGTAAGCACAGCTCTGGGAGACACGTGCATAGTGAAGACTAGTACGTGCTACTGCCCCTATGGCAACAATGCTCCAACTGATCACTAATGCTACTTTGTACAGAGTATCCAACTGAAGATCCACCCCCCTAGTCGCGCTCATATGAAGATCCTCCCCCACAAAGTATCCAACTGAAGATCCACCCCCCTAGTCGCGCTCATATGAAGATCCCCCCCCCCAAGTATCCAACTGAAGATCCATCCCCAGTCGCGCTCATCCCACATATAAATTGTTGATCCTCCCCATTAACATATACTATAAATAAACAACATAAGGATTAAATGATAAAACATTATTCAGATTACTTTTTTGTTACACTATATATTGCAGGAAAAAAAATATTGTTACGTACCCTTGTACCGCTGTACCTGCCACACTCGGCACCACACTCACGGGCACCCCCACTGCTCACTCTGCTAGGCACTCCACCGCCGATCCTGCAGTGACGCGACGAAGGAGAAGGTGGTACTACCGAGAAGGTACAGAGGTACTTACTGGCGTGGTCCGGCGTGAGCTCAGCGCCCGAGGCTAAGGAATGCAGACACACGTACTATGGCAGGTGTTCCAACGGCAGGATGAGGGGGAGAGACAGGCGGCGTCACCTTAACCTTTATTTCCTCACAGCTTATCACACAGGGTAACACTACCGTCTCGCTAGCACAATTCCGCTACTACACAGATGCCACAATTGCAAACACAGTAACACAGTCCAGGGTAACAGCGGGGCAGGAAACAGGCACAAGTGAGCGTAGGGTCGGGAGGCAGGCCGGAGACTTCCCGCCGAATCAGCTGATCCAGCGCGGGTAAACACAGCGTCCTTCACATACACAAAAATAAGCAAACATGCAACACTGGTTCCACTAGTAAAAAAAAATAAACAGATATGCAACACTGCCCCCCTCTTCTAAGTCAGACGATCCGTCTGCCTTACACTAACATTACATCAAGGCACTTATAAAATAACACTAAACACAAAGAAAGCTACACACTAGTGTCACTGTCATTAAAACAATAATCTCTAGCCCATGTAGGCGGACGGCGGAATCGCCTGGGGCGCACAAGGGGTGAAGAAGTCCCTACCACAATTTGAGTGTCACTGTCGCCCCCATCATGGTCACTGTCACTTCCATTGTCCTCAGGAGCCGATTCAGGGGCTAACTCAGCAAGGGATGGTTCACTTGGGTGGGCCATATCATTGTCCTGGGCCACCTCATCACCATGCGACTCGCCCCACGAGAACTCGCCAGGCCCCGCATACTTGGCCAGACGATCCACATGGACCACACGTCGACGCCGACCGTCACCTGGGCTGATGCGGTAGGTTACATCAGAGAGGGCCTCCACGACGGTATAAGGTCCATCCCAAGGGCTTTGCAACTTTGGAGACAACCCTTGCTTCCGGCGAGGATTGTGAAGCCACACCAACTCCCCCGGGAGGTAGCTAGCATCACGTACCCACTGCTGGTATCTCCGCCACATTGCCTGACCAGCGAGACGGAAGCTATCACTCACCCTCCGGCGAGTGTCATCCAGGCGACGCTGAAGTGCTTCTGCATAGCCTGTCTCCACCGTAGGCAGATCCTCGACAGGAGACCTCCCAGTTGCTAGGTCTACCGGTAGGCGCATCTCCCGGCCAAACATGAGATGAGCTGGCGTGTACCCGGTGGCCTCATGCTCAGCGGAACGATAGGCCATCAGGAGGTAGGGCAGCCACATGTCCCAGTCTTGTTGGCTGGCCCCACAATACTTTGCTAGCTCATCTGCCAGGGTACAGTTAAATCTCTCGACCATGCCGTCACTCTGGGGTCTAAGGGGTGTAGTCCGGGTCTTGTGGATGCCAAGCAGGCCACAACATTCACTGAAGACCCTGGACTCGAACCCACGTCCCTGATCTGAATGTAGCTCGCCTGGGATCCCAAACCTGGTGACAAACTGGGTGGCTAACACCTCAGCCACTGTTCCTGCCTCATGGTTGGGGAGGACATACGCCTCTGGCCACTTCGTAAAGTAATCCATAATGACGCAGATGAACCGGTTGCCTCTTGGAGTGCGGGGAAGGGGACCAGCTATGTCCACCGCAACCCTCTCCATGGGTGCTCCTGCTTGGTATAACTGGAGGGGTGCGCGCGTCCGGCGGGCAGGGCCTTTCTTTGCCGCACAGGCGTGGCAGGTGCGACACCACTCCATCACATCCCGCCTCATGCCAACCCAGTAGAAGCGCTGTCGGAGGCGGCACAGCGTTTTCTTGATTCCCTGGTGGCCACTAGTGTTTCCTGCATGCACCTCTCGTAGCAGGTCCTCCCGCAGAGCACGCGGTGTCACCACCAGCCATCTGTGTTCTTCCTTACTGGCATCCACCCAGCGCCGTTGCAGCACACCCGCCTCCATCCGCAGCAAAGCCCACTGCTCCGCGAGACATTTAGTGACAAGGCTTTCAGGTGCCACTTCCTCCCGACAAGGACTCGTAGTGCTCGCCTCCAGCCAGCATATCACAGGGGCAAGGTCGGGATCCTCTCGCTGTGCCTTCCTCCAGTGATCCTGTGCCTCAACTGCCCCATCGTGGACTTGCAGCCGGCGGCACACCACGTCAGGTTCTCTTTTAGTGCAATGGGTACAACCAGAGTCATACGGGCGGCGACTCAGACTAACTGTGTTATTGTGTACCCTCTCTGGTCGGTGCTCCACATGATAGTTGTACTGCTCTAGTCGTCCCAGCCACCGTGCCAACTGCCCCTCTGGCTCCTTCAATGTTTTCAGCCAGCGGAGGGCTGCATGATCCATCCTGATGGTGAATTCTGTTCTATACAGGTAGGGGTGGAAGTAACCACAGCTCTTCACTATGGCCAGCAGCTCCTTCCGGGTGACACAGTAATTGCGCTCAGGCTTACTGAACTCAGCACTGAAGTAAGCAACTACTTGTTCCTGGCCTTCCTTAACCTGGGACAACACAGCCCCAACACCCTCATCGCTGGCATCAGTGTCGAGCAGATAGGGGAGGCTCGGGTCAGGGTAGGGCAGGACAGGTGCATCCACCAGGGCTTGCTTCAAATCCTCAAAGGCCTGCTGACACATCTCATCCCAGTAGAAGCGGGCCCCCTTCCTGGTCAGCTGGTGGAGTGGAGCGGCAATGGTGGCAAATCCTTGCACAAATCTACGGTAATACGTGCAGAGACCGAGGAAGCTCCTCACCTCGGCCACGCTGGTGGGCGTTGGCACCTCATGCTGGAAGAAAGTACACTTTTTAGGGCTAAGCTTGAGGTTTGCCTTCCTCAGACGGTGTAGCACCTCTTCTAGCCGCTCCAGCTCCTCTTCAAACGTGCCCCCGAAGACCAGCACATCGTCGAGGTATACCAGCGCCGTCTTCCACTGCAATCCGTCAAGTACCTTCTCCATCAGCCACTCAAAGCATCCCAGAGCATTGCAAAGGCCAAATGGCATGACATTGAAGTGCCATAGCTCTTGCCCACAGGAGAACGCCGTTTTCTTCTTGTCCTCCTCGGCCATCTCCACTTGATGGTAGCCGGCCTTGAGGTCAAGCATGGAAAACCACTGTACCCCCATCAGTGCATCAAGTGTATCATCTATTCTGGGAAGAGGGTAGGAATCTTTCACAGTTACCTCATTAAGAGCTCTGTAGTCCACACAGAACCGCTTGGAACCATCCTTCTTGGTGGCAAGGACTACTGGGGACGTCCATGGGCTGTCTGACCTCTCAATAAGCCCCAAGCCAGCCATCTCAGTGACAGCACGCTGCATTTCTTCCCTCTTGGCTGGAGCTACACGGCGTGGGGGCTGCTTGATTGGAGGGCAGTTGTTGGTGTTAATCGTGTGTTTCACCAAAGAAGTACGACCTAGATCCATGTCTCCTCGGCTGAACACGTCGGCGTACTTGCTGAGGGTGTGCCGCATCACCTTCACCTGAGACTCCGTCAGGCGGGCGGCACTCCTGCGCACCAAGTCCTCCAGGTGCTCGGGCATATCAACTCTGGCCACTCCCTCACTCTTAGGCTGCTCACTTGTCACTCTGCTGCTCAGCTGCTGCTTTTCCCCAGGTGTGGTGGTACTGTTGGGTTCCTGATCCTCCTTTGTCAACATACACTGGACTCTGCATTCTGTCTGTGGGGCTGTGTGCTTAGCCTCAATACCTGTTACCTGCTCGGCGGCACTCATCGGGAGTAAGGGCACCTCTTCTCCGTGCACCTTCAATGTCTGATTCCCGAGATCCACGCACGCTCCACATTGAGTCAGGTAATCTAGGCCCAGCAGGCAAGGCTCCTCCATGTCGGCAACATACACTGGCATCTTCTCTTCCTTGGTGCCCACGCCGATCCGAGCTACCACTGGCCCCTTGAGTGATACACAATGTCCTGTGACTCAACAGAGTCGCCGTGGGGCGACCGGGAGATCGCTCGTGCTCACCATGTCCTCCCTGGCAAACGTCCTCTCAGCCCCTGTATCCACCACCAGGATACCAGTACCAGCCACCTGAGCAGCTAGGGGTGTGGCCAGATGGCATGGCATTTTATTCCACGTGGGGCCCCACGGGTGTTGTTGGCTGGGTCGCGGCCCCTGCGCCCAGCCCGGCAGTGTTTCCCACCTGCGCAACAGTCTTAGGCTGTTGGCAGGCGCTGGACATGTGGCCCAGCTCTCCACACCTCCAGCAGCAGGGTTGGAAGGTAGAGCAGTGCAGCTCATCCAGTGAACGCGACTTCCTCCCCAGCAGCCCGCACTGCCACATCCCCAGCACATACCCCTAAAACCATCAGGCTTTACCTTCCTCTGCGTAGCTAGCTTCCTGGTCTGTGTGCGGCGGGCACGAATACCTCGGCGGGGAGGAGGATCAATGAGGTGATAGGGAGGCTCAGCAATGTCACCCGTTGTCCGGAGAAAGGCCTCAAACTTTAGGGCTCGTGCTAGTGCCATCTGCACGTCCTCTGGATGGGCCTGCTTCACATACAGCTGGAGCTCTCTATCCCGCAGTGCATCCACGAAGTGGTCACGTGCCAACACTGTCGCCATGTCCTCAGCGGCTGCAGGATAAGCACGGCGGACCAAAGTTTCCAGGTCCTGAGCCAGCTGGGGAAGAGGCTCGCCCACGGCCCGCACTCTTGCCTTAAGGCGTGACCGGTACACTTCTGCCTGTTGGTGGTGGCCAAACCTCTTCTGAAGTTCTCCCACCACACTAGTGTAGGATGTTCGCTGTACCGGGGTTAGGTGGGCCAGCACCTCCAACGCTGCCCCGCGCAGGCTCGACACTAACTGCAGGGCACGCTCTTCTTCATCCCATGCTTGAGCATTCGCCAGGAGCTCGAATTGGGCCAAATAGGCCTCCCAGGCCACCTTCCCGTAAAACTCCGAGGGCTTCCTCCTACTTGGCTGGTCCTGACGGGATGCTGGAGGGTGGCGTGGGGAAATGGCGGTGGCATGCGGTGGAAAAGCTGGATGGCGGCCCGGAGATCTTCGGCGAGAACCCGTGCAGCGAGGTGGTGAGGGAGAATGAGAGAGGGGGCTGTGGGGGGAGGTGAGGTAGGTGGATACCCCTGCACGCTAAAGGCTGGGGCCGACGCCACACTATCACGTCTGGGGCAGTAAGGACGGAGATCACAGTGCTCGACCCGTCCACACACGTCTGCCTCAGCTGCTCCCATCCCCGAGTGCAGTGTTGCCAGCTCGGCTCTGCATCCCTCCACCTCCCTCCTAACAGCATCTATAGCCGTCACGGTCTCCCTCCTGACGGTTTCTATTGCTTGCTGCAGCTCCTCCTTCACGGCAGCACATTGCTCCTCAGTGTACCGCTGGTCTTCCAGGCGAACGGCGTGCAAACCCTCCTGCACTGCGGTCCTCACCTCCACAACGCGTTCCTCAGCCCGCTGATCTGCCCTGCGTGCTGTTTCACGTGCCTGCTCTGCCTGTGTGTCAATCTTACCCATCATAATGGCAAGAAGAGTCATCACGTCTGGTTTCTGTTCACTGTCCCCACTACCATCAACAGGTAACGACGCCGCTCTCTCATTGTCCCCACTGCCATCTTCTCCAGGTGGCAACAACGCTCTTTCACCAAACTGTTCGTCTGCCATCTTGCCACTGCCAGCCCGGGGTCGCCAATAACTCACGACTTAACACTCGCCGCTTATTTGTGCGATTTTATCGCCAGAATTTCACCCCACACTCCTGATACCAATTGTTACGTACCCGTGTACCGCTGTATCTGCCACACTCGGCACCACACTCACGGGCACCCACACTGCTCACTCTGCTAGACACTCCACCGCCGATCCTGCAGTGACGCGACGAAGGAGAAGGTGGTACTACCGAGAAGGTACAGAGGTACTTACTGGCGTGGTCCGGCGTGAGCTCAGCGCCCGAGGCTAAGGAATGCAGACACACGTACTATGGCAGGAGGTGTTCCAACGGCAGGATGAGGGGGAGAGACAGGCGGCGTCACCTTAACCTTTATTTCCTCACAGCTTATCACACAGGGTAACACTACCGTCTCGCTAGCACAGTTCCGCTACTACACAGATGCCACAGTTGCAAACACAGTAACACAGTCCAGGGTAACAGCGGGGCAGGGAACAGGCACAAGTGAGCGTGAGCACTAGGGCTGGGCGGGATCCGAGTACTGGATCCGGATCCGACAAGGCAAGAGGGATTCGATTACCAGCCTCTGGTACTCGAATCCACTGACGATTACTTGCTGGCTGAGGCGAATCCTGACGAATCCGGTTCTCAGATCCTATTACAATTACTTTCCTGGCAGAGGTGAATCCTGATGGATCAGGCGATCATTCACTATTGTTTTTCGCTTTTTGGGCTTCATGATTTTATTATTGGTAAAAACAAAAATGCAAAATTGGCTAGAAATAATATCTATATAAATTAGTCAGCGAGAGACATTTAGAATATGAATTTAGTGTTGCCATTCATGCCTCAATTTCTCCGAAGGCTGATTGGCTGATACGCTGTGACGTCACAACTTACCATATAAATAGTCCCGCGTATATATAAATAAAACTGAAATAAAGAAAAAAATAAAAATAAAAATAGCAAAAATGGCTTATGCCAGGGTAATGGCCAAAAAAAAAAAAAATTCAGTTGCAGGCTTGACACCACAGAGACAAGGGGAACGCGACAGTCGTCTTCATAGCCATATGGCCATATAATTATGTAACTGTGCAGAGCGAAATAAATTCTAATAAATCTAACATCCTTCCTCTATTAAACTGCGTGTTAATTGTATTAGTCTCGTCAGTAACCTATCAAAGGTCGGGATTCGTCTGAAGGCAAGTACTCGGATCTCGCTGTGGGACTCCAGTACCACCGAGTCTAAACGATTACCGCGCGGGGAGACGAATCCAAGCAGCGAGACTATTACCGCGCGGGGAGACGAATCCAAGCAGCGAGACGAGTACCGCGCTGCTTGGATTCGTCAGAGGGCAGCCAGTCGGATCCCGCTCTCAGGCAAATCCAGCGCCGCGCCAACCCGTGCTCAAGTACTCGGATCCGGATTTGGATTCCACGGATCTGCCAGACCAAGTAATCGGATTCGTGAGTACATAAAAAGTCGGATCCTGCCCAGCTCTAGTGAGCACGCTACCGTAGGGTCGGGAGGCAGGCCGGAGACTTCCCGCCGAATCAGCTGATCCATCGCGGGTAAACACAGCGTCCTTCAGTGCCCCCCATCAACACCCCAAAATCCACATACACAAAAATAAGCAAACATGCAACACTGGTTCCACTAGTAAAGAAAATAAACAGATATGCAACAATATATATTACACTAAAATTTTTAAATCAATTCAATTTTAAAATTACACTAATATTTTAAAATCTTTAAAAATATAAATTACACTAAATATTACAAGGAAATATGAGTACATATGTTATCAAAAGCATCCCGGATATCATCTTGATATGTGCTTTATGTTTGTTCCAGTACGATTCTATGGCCTGAGTGAGGACACCAGTTTGCGGATCCACAAAATTGAGTGAATGGTTCACTGTCCTGTGTGTGAAGCCCAATCCTTGTATATTATTGTAAGCCCTCCACTCATCACTGTGGATTATTGATCCCCGTCGCACTACTGCTTGTATTATAGGGAGAAGTGTGACAGCATCCCTTTTGTCTACAATTTCCATGTATCCTGTTGCTGGTGAGGTGCTGGTATCGACCATTCCAAATACCCACATAGGAGTGTGAGGTCCTCTGCCCCGATGATGCTTTGGTTTGTGAGAAAAACACGATTCATCGATATGCACAACTGTTCCTGGACCACCAAGTTGCACTGGTATAGCCTGAAGATATCTACTTCACACTTCCCGGATTCGGATTCGGAACCCAAAAAAAGGTTCGCGCGCCCACCTCTGATTGATAGTAGTAGTAGTAGTAGTAGTAGTAGTAGTAGTTCATCATATGAAGATCCTCCCCCCCAGGCTAGATCATATGAAGATCCTCCCCCCCAAGTAGATTTGGGGGGAAGGATCTTCATATGATCCATAAAATCTTTATTCAATTAAAAAGAAGGCAATGTCAACGTATCATAATATATTTTGTCATTCATAATGCATTGCTGACGTCGGTGTAGGGCCTAGCCCTGCTATGGTGCTGCAGGACTTCAAGAAGGCTGCCGTCGTAATTTCCTCATCTTCATATTCTTCCCATAACTTAAACAGACGACCGTGAATTGAAGTGTATATTGACCTCTGCCGCCTGTTTAATAGATTTTCTGACACCAGAGTCATTTGTTGTTTGACAATCGCTGCTGCTTCTAGCAGGAGTGGCATTAGCACGTAGAAACCAAGGTCCGCCCTGCCTGCATCCCCATTCAAACGCCGATGCCAGCCTGTGAATACAAAAATAAAATAATTAGACAAGCAATATGCAAAAGAACATACAATAGGTAATATACTTAGGTAATATAGGTACAGCCGAAATTGACAGCAAAAATAGACAGAAAGAAAAATAATCCAGTATATGAATCCAAATGGCTCTTGGACAGATTAATTCAGATACAACACTAGTCTGTAAATTAAAAGAATAAGCATTTAGACAAGCAATACATTTATTATATTGATAGTTGCCCTCTACATCGTTGTTTGTTCTCACGGTCTCTCTGTAGATGCTCCAGTGTGCTGGCGTCCATACAGAGCTATGTATCCAGGTTGTTCTAATGTAATTAATGAGGTCAGTGAGTGGCTCTACACAAAGTGTTGACGCGTGTTCACTGAGCTCATTGAATGCTGGTAGTATGTGTTCATGAGGAAGGACGGCAATGCCATCAACTTCCTCATGAATACATACTTACCTATCTTTTCTTAGCATGTATGCCTGCGACAGTCCTAAAGTTGTTATTTTTCTATAAACTTGTTGTGTCCAGTGAAAAACACAACCCTTCACTACGACTGTTGGAAACACTTCCTTGATAGCTTGCCACATCGCTGAAACAAATGTATTCGATAATTATGGGTATTGCATGCTATAGGCAGTATATAAGAATATATTCTAATTATGACATGATCATACACACAGACACCAACCTGCCTCAAAATCTGCCATAAACCACTCAACCAAAGGATCTTCAAGTCGCTCCAGGTGGCGAAACCTCTGGCACCCACCTCGTTAACCAAGAGAGAGAGAGAGAGAGAGAGAGAGAGAGAGAGAGAGAGAGAGAGAGAGAGAGAGAAAGGGGAAGGCACTGGACACGGCAATCACCAGACTCAGGATTGGCCACACCCGCTTCAATGCCCACTTACACAGGCTGGGCATGACTGACTCTCCCCACTGCCCTTGGTGCCCTACCCAGCCTGACACCCCAGAACACCTGCTGCTGCACTGCCCTCGGCACCACTCACACCGTGTGGCCCTCCTCCACTCACTGTCTGCAATTCACCCTCACAGGCCAACACTGACAGCCTTCCTGGGTGGCTGAACAAATATCAATCAGGCTTTCAAGACACTCAACCTCACCAGGATCTTCCTACACAAAACAAGTCAACTCCAACGCATATAGCCTGACCACATCACCTCAGCATCTCGGACCTTTGGGGCACTAGAGGCTGTGACACACAGCCTGCACGGCCCCCAACAAACCCCCAAGAAGAAGAGAAAGGGGAAGCAGGCTTTCAAGACACTCAACCTCACCAGGACCTTCCTACAGAAAACAAATCAACTCCACCGCATATAACCTGAACACATCTCCGCATCCTGGACCTTTGGGGCACTAGAGGCTGTGACACACAGCCTGCACGGCCCCAACAGGCCCCCAAGAAGAAGAAGAAGAAGAAGAGAAAGGGAAAAGAGGTGGAGGTTTTTTAGAGAGAGAGAGAGAGAGAGAGAGAGAGAGAGAGAGAGAGAGAGATATATATATATATATATATATATATATATATATATATATATATATATATATATATATATATATATATATATATATATATATATATACGAACCACCGCCCACACGCAGGGCCACCCACACCCAGCAACCACGGGGCAAGGCAGGGCACCCAAGGTCCTTTCTTTAGCTTCCAACGCCGCAACCGTAACTCACTCAGCGGCAGATCAGGGCAGTATTCAGGACGGGAGCGGCACAGGGATAACGATGACGAAGGTCCGTGACTAGCGAGGGAAGCGAGGTACAGTACATACACTGACTCAGACAGACTGACTCAGACAGGCAGGACTGGCAGGAAACACTTGGTACAACTTCTTACGTTTACTTGGGTAACAACACAGTACAAACAGGCAATACAGAGTAATACACAGAGCGAGTGCGTAGACGGAGGACGAGAGCGGGGAACAGAGCAGGGGCAGAGACAGTTGGAGAGAACAGACTGGCCTCACACAGGAAGACTTCGTAGACGCCGAGAGCTGGGACCGGCCATGCACCAGCAAGCAACCAGCCTAGAGCAGAGCAGGGCGAGAGAGCGGGACGAGACAGCCTGGGCAGACAGCGGGCGAGGGTAAGGAAAGTAAACATAAAAAGAGAAGATGGAGAGGAGGAAAATGGGGATAGGAGAAGAATAGGGGGGTGATAAGAAGGGAGCTTTAGTAGGAGAGTAAAGTCACTGGGGCTTGACCTAGGCGCACAATGATTTTCTGTGATGATGTACTACTCTACTTTTCTCTTGGTTCTTCTGGAGTCTTGAGGGCCGGATCAGGGGGAGACCAGAACTTTAAACCGCACCAACACCGAGCACACGCAAGCGCCGAACCGCCCACGCAAAGAACGAGGTCTCCGCCACTCCGCACCTCCACAGAAATGGTGGCCAAATACTCGTGTCCTTCAACAAACACCAAAACAACTTGAAGGAGGAAAAGTAAACATGATGCAATAGAAGGGAAAATGACAAATAGAGGGGATGGAGTAAGAAGTACATTCGTATAGCGGAGGGACCTACAGCTTTACGTGGGTTCCGAACCACGGATAGTAGTATATTTGGTGAATGATTTGGGATTGTAGGATAATGATATAACTTTATTAGCGAGGTTGGTGAGGGGGGGATGTACAACTTTTATTTGTGAATAAATATGAATGTGATGAGTGAAAATGGTGGTGTCTGCTGGTGTCTGCCATCTCCCTGCGAAGCTCTTCTTGTGGGGTGCCACAGGTGGTCGGGTACGTCCTGGAATGTCAGCCTGCTCTGGGTAGATAAGAAAAACTACCGCGACTGTGTAGTGTTAACAGTGATTGCGGAAGTGAGTGACGTGACAGGGTGCGATGTTGCCGTGCCCCTTCCCCTGGAAAAGTTTCCTGCGAGCCTGTTTCAGGGCCCAGTGCACGATGGTGATTCACTCAGACACCTTGAGTTGCGGGAAGGGAAGATAAGAGAATGGTGGGAAGGGAGGAAAACAAGATGCGACAAGAGGAGCCCACTACCGTAGAGACCGAGCAGATGAATTAAGGGACTCGATTCCCCGTTTATCCGAGGATACCGGGATCGCAAGGGTATTATCATCAGTCGGATGGCACGCCAGCTGATCCCCACAGGCCGCAGGAATAAAATAGATGTGTTAATAGATATGAGGGAGATAATGATTGGGAGGAAAAGTATAGAGAAAGATGGGCGGAATGGGGTTTGCTGCCACTGCCAGAACGAGAGATGAATAAGGGACTCGATTCCCCGTTTACCCGAGGATACCGGGATCGCAAGTGTATATCATCGGTCGGATGGTACGCCAGCTGACCCCCACACGCCGCAGGAAAAAAGTGTGTTAAAAAGATGATGATTGGGAGAAAAAAGTATAGAAAAAGATGGGCGGAAATGAGGCCCGCTGACGCCGCCAGAACGAGAGGTGAATCGATCCCCCGTTTACCCGAGGATACTGGGATCGCAAGGGTATATCACCTGTCAGATGGCAGCGACAACTGACCCCTACGCACCAAGCAAGAGAAAAAGAGGTGGAAGGAGAATGGAAAGGTTAGTGGTAAGTGGTGAGTGGCAGGAATCTGCTATCTGTAGATTGGATCAGGAGGTTCTGGTGGAGGAATAAGTAAGTTTCTACGTGGCTGGTGGCGATTAGCTAAAGGAATGTTGGTAAAAAAGTGCGTTGTTGGGTGTCGGTCAGGGAAGGTGGTGAGTTGTTTGTTGAGCTTATTGTAATGTGTGATGTTTATGGAGGGAATGTCAGACTCCTCTTGGAGAGAAAGAGAGGTCCTGAAGTCGAATAGAGCACGAAGTGCTCTATTCTGTATCCTCTGTAATTTTAAGAGGTTTGAGGGAGCGGAGAGAGTAAGGGCAAATGGACAGTATGTCAGAAGAGGGAGGATGAAAGATTTTTAGAGGTGAAGTTTTGTTTTTATGCTACTGTCGCAAAATCTTTCGATGTTGCTCAGGGCCCGCGCAGCTATGGCTTCTTTCTCTCTTATATGGATAATGAATCTAAGGTGTTTATCGATGGTGAGGCCAAGAACTTCGCTTGAAAAACTGACAGGGATTGGGACTTGGTTTTGGAGTTCTTGGGATAGAAAAATTTGGCGAGGTTGACTATTCTTTGTTGAAATAGGTGACCTTAGATTTTTCTGGATGAGAAACTATTCGCCATTTGAGTTCCCATAAGCTTGTTTCACTTAGCTCGTTTTGAATTTTGTCTGTAAGTATGTCTAGCGATCTGGCGCGTGCTAATTGAGTTACATCATCAGCGTACTGTATTGTTAATGAACCATGGTGTGTTGGAGAGGGGAGATCGAAGGTATACATGTTGAAAAGGGTTGGAGAGAGGACTGAGCCTTGTGAGACTCCTGCTTGTTGGGTAAAGAAATCTGAATATATCTTGTCGTGGCGGATTTTGGTCTTTCTTTCTTCAAGAAAGCTGCACAAGAAACGTTGTGTTTGGGGGGGGGGGTAGGTTAAAGTTGTTGCAGATATTGTATTTTAAGCCGGTGTGCCAAACTGTGTCAAACGCTTTTTCATATCTCTCGTCACTAGTGCAGTTTTAAAGAAGTGTGAATTCAATTTTAGGTATGATATAATGGTGTTTAGAGCATCTTCGGTTGAGGAACTGCTCCTGAAGCCGAATTGCTGAGGTGAGAAGAGGTCATTGCTTTCAAGAAAAGTTCTCAGACGCTGATTGATGATGCGTTCAAACGTTTTGCCTAAAATTTCTAACAAGCTTATGGGACGATAATTTTCGGGAAAGTGGGTGTTTTTTTCCGGCCTTCGGAATAAGTGTTATGTTAGAAGTTTTGAAAGCTTTTGGAAAATATCCGGAGGAGAGGGAGGCGTTAAAAATTTTTGTCAGACTGAAGATTATTGCTGGGGGAAGATTCCTTGCCATTGGCCAGGTTATTTCTGAGGGCTGTGTCTGAGCAACTGGGAGACATCCTCCTCCTCAATGGGTGTTGTGAAAGAGTCTCGTGGATTGAGACGTGTTAATTGTATTGTGTTATGTGGCGAGGTGTTATTTGGGTTGTCTTGCACTGTTTCTGTTACGTGGTTTATGTGGGCAACATTGGACCTGTGTGGGGGAAGAGGGTGGGGTTGAAATGTGTTTTGCCAGTGTATTTGGAAAGTGTTAGCCACTTGGACAGGATCAGTGATGCGATCACCGTTCACCAGGAGGTAGTTGAATTTGTCCCGCGGACATCCCCCTCAGCCTGTGCACCATGCGCCAGAACTGGATGGCATTGCCGCGGCGGGTTCCGTCTAGACGTGAAACCATCTGCCTCCAGTGAGCATCGTGATCATCACGAAGACTGTCGTTTATATGTCTGCGTAGGATGTGAAGTTCTCTGTATATTGGTGTGTGGTTGTGTATGTTTCTTTGGAATCGTGTTCTGTAACAGATAAGAAGTCTTTGTGTTTTTATAGAAGGTCGGAAGTCAATGTGGATTTTGTGTTGTTACTTGGATATGTGTCTTACAGCTGAGGTCTGTATGTCATTTTGTAAACTTTCTATGGCCCTGTCTATTTATATGTAAAGTTGATCGTCGAGCTGTCGTGGTTCGTGTATATCAGTGAGTGTTGCTTTGAAGTCCTCCCAGTTTGTGGAGCGATAGTCTGGAATGGGAGGGGATGGAATGGATATAGGGTTTGTGGTTATTTTTAAAGTGAGGGGGACGTGATCCGAGCCGCAGAGGGACCCTTGTGAGATGTGGTGGTGGAAGTGCAGGGATTGCCGGTTTGATAGGATAAGGCCTACCGTTCCCATTGTTGTTAAAGCAGGTAGGAAAGTCAGGTCCAAGAAAACGTGATCGTTTTAGTCGTGTCAGCTGGAGGAGTTCATGTCCATGTTGGTTGCTGGTTGTGTGTCTAAAGGCTGTGTGTCCGGCATTGAGGTCTGCCAGAATATAAACAGGGATGTTTGTGTTGTTAAAAAGATTGTTTAGGATGGTGAGGGGAAGCCCAGTGACAGGTCGGCAGTATGTGGTGGCAACCAAAAACTGTCCATGTTGTGTGTTGATTTTGGCTGCCAGAAAGTGAGCGGAAGGCCATTCAGATATGTGTGTGTGTGCTGTAAGGTAATTTTGACCATGACAGCTACGCCGTCATGGCAAGTGTCTATCGTGTAGCGAGTGTCATATCCATATATTTTTATGTGATTGCGTGGTATACCTGTGTGGTTGAGGAGAACAATGTCCGGATCGATGAAGCGTATGACCACTGAAACATGGTGTCTATTATTCCAGTAGCCGCGACAGTTTAGTTGCATTATTGTTATCATAGTTAACTATTGGTTTTCTTTACTTTTGTTGTGGTTCTCGTAGGTCGAGATGAATTGGGTAGTGTAAGAGGGAGGTGTCGTGTGTTAGATGTGTTTGTGGTTGTGTTTTTTTGGTTGGTATGGTGTTGGTGGTTGGGTGTGATGAAGGAGAGCTTGGAGATTGTGGTTCTCTGGCAGCTGTGTCCTCAGTAATTACCAAGTACCCAGGTGAAAGGGGGCTGCTATCCTCAGCTGAGGATGGTGTTTTTTTGGGGTGGGTTGTAAGAGTTTGTGTCTGCTGCAGCTGTGTTTGCGATTGTTGTTGTGATGTTGTTTGTTGTTCATTATGTTTTTCTTTGTAGTGTTGTTTGTTGTCTGCGAGGGCAGAGACGGCCGGCTTAAATCAAGGCCGCCAGGAGAACTAGGCCAGTCCACATCCCTGTGACGTCACGTCGCGACGATTTATCTTGCTCGCCGGCCGCCGCTTGCAGCTGGCTATGGTGTTTACCAGTGACCTACAACACGCCTCTCAACATTCCCCTAATGTTTATAGCTTACTAACCTGTTGTTTTCTCACTTTTAAGCTTACAAAATGTAATGTGTTATGTTATAATGAAGATATTTAATACTGCATTATAATCCGACTCAAATATGAAGGCCGCTGAGGGAACGGGGGCGGGGGAGACCTAACGGGGATTCCCCGGCTGCGGCGTCACCAAGCATCGTAGCAAATGTTTCGATCTCATTATTAACTTACATCTTAATGAACCGTCATAGAAGTGTATTCCTTTAAATTTCTAATAAGGATGTATAGAGAGCTTTGAATATTGTTTTAGTGTAATGAAGACAATGATTTTGTATAGATACCACAAAATGTAGCACCACTGCTCTCCAGCGTTGCTACTTTTCAAGGCTGGACATGGGTGAGGTCAACCTCCCTGACCGCTGATAATCCCCAGGTCAAATCGAGTCACTCCTCCCCTCCCTGTCGCTCAGGATGGAAGGTGAATATCTCGTCCGGGCTACTCGCCATCGTAACCTTCATAGTCAAGAGAAATTAATTATTTACAGCGTCAACAAGTTCTGCTTAGAGGATTCTTTTATTATCAATGTGGAGGACAATTCTGACGAAGAACTGTCTGATTAAATAGCTGAGAGAGGATTATGCCTACAGGGTAAAACCTCTATAAAAATAACGCACCTTAACTCTTACCTACTGGGTGGTGTGGAAAAAGAGTAAAATAAAACAACAAAAAAGATGCATGTCTAATTGTCTATTTTAGAGAGAGAGAGAGAGAGAGAGTGTGTGTGTGTGTGTGTGTGTGTGTGTGTGTGTGTGTGTGTGTGCCGCGTCACAGGAGAACCAATACGTAAACTGTTGAAAGACTCGCGCAAGCAGAATTATACACACACACACACACACACACACACACACACACACACACACACGTGCATGAGAGAACTATATAGTAATAAGAAACAGGAGGAAGTAGTAACAAGCCAGAGAGAGAGAGAAAAAAAAAAGAGAGAGAGAGAGAGCGGGAGAGATGGGCGTTTCTCCACACTTCAGTGTTAATTCTTTAATTGGGGCTGCGACGTTTGGCGACGCCGCAGCCAGGGAATCCTCGATAGGTCTCTCCCCCTCAACGGCCTTCATATTTGGGTCGGACTATAGTGTACTTACATCTTCATTTCCTTTTCTCTATTTTCACACACACACACACACACACACACACACACACACACACACACACACACACACATTATTGTAGAACAAAACGCTCAAGGATAGGTTATCAAATATTAAACGAAAAGTTCTTTAGAAACACATAGTACATTTTATTAATAACTATTCGATCCATCACAAGTCAATTGTTTTGTATAGAGAAAACTCTAGTAATAAGCAGTAATATAATATTGATAATAACAACAATAATAATAATAATAACAATAATAATAATAATAATAAAATAATAATAATAATATTGATAATAATAAAAATAATAAGGTAACTAGTAACCTAATCCTAATAATCTTCTAGCAAGGTCACATTGCCTGACTAAAGACAAACTTAGTGTATGATTTTCATTTCAAAGCTTGGATTATCACAGAATGCTTGGATAGGTAATTGCACTAAATTAAGGTACATGTGTAGGATTGATTCAATTATTGAAGTTCAAGATCACCTAAATCCTTCACTTTTTTTTCCAACACTTGGATAGTCTTACCTAAGGCTCTGTGGTACATCAAAGCTCCTCAAGACACACCTTCTACCAACTATTAAACATTCACTTGAATTAGTTAATGCAGAAAAAAGCTATCAGGATTACTGCATCTGCAAATTACAGGGATCATACTGCACCACTATTCCTCTCACTACAATTACTGCCTCTCCATAAAATATATATTCACTGTCGGTAAGCTAATGTATAGATACAGCAACAAGTGTTTGCCCCCAATATTCAATGATATGTTTCTCAGGAATCATCAGGTTCACTCCCATATAACAAGACCGTCATAAAATTCATGTACCATTATGTAGGACAGCCATGATGCAGAAAACATTTAGATATAAAGGTGCAATAATATGGAATAATATTACAAGACATGTACCACATAACTGGAGCATTAATTGCTACATTCAAACACAAACTTAAACAGTTTGTGTTAAATAATGATCTTAGTAACACATAGCACTATTACTGCAATAATGAGTATTAATAGCTAGAAATATTTATGTATTATTTTTTTCTCTATATATTTCTCCCTTCTCTCACTCTCTATCTCTTCTTAAATACTCTGTATATATCTCATTAGTATTAATATTCACAAATCTCTACCTATTTTAAGCATCTTATACATGCATTTAATTACAGTTAATGTATTATTTTTAAAGATTTAAGTTAGTAGCTTTTACTCATAATGTAGTCAGTATAAACAAACGTAAATCTTTAGAACAGGACCTCCTCTCTAATCTGTGCAATAATAACACAAAATGATGAGTAGTTAATCGAGAACACGTACCTTGTGGTCTTGTTTGGGGGTCACACACGGTTATGTCACATTGCGTCACTGAAATTAGAGACGTCACTCGGAGTCAAGTCCAAATAGTAAACATTGTTATTGTCTATTGTATATATCTGGGGTTTGTGGGTAACAGGAAGTGACTGTCTGTTGTTCATATCCTGGGTTTGTGGGTAACTGCTGAATAGGATTCTTATTGTGTCTATAGTTCTTTTGTCCAATGACGTGCCACCACCTCTTAACACCACAAGCTGCACCAATGGGAATTTCCTATATGTATTCGTAGGCGGGGCACAGCTGGGCAGACAGGTGCACAGAGATCTGGGTGCGCAGTTGAGCCATGGCCACCAGTGACATTAGAAGCGTTTTCAGTAGCGGCGCGGCTGGGGGCAAACGGAGTCAAACGGAGGCAAGTTTTCGCAAACGCGAGCAAACGCATTTCCAAAACGTTTGCTCTCGTTTGGCAAACGCTTTTTAGCCAATCAGCGTGGAGCAACCCCCATCAACCTCATGGAATGAGATCAAGGAGGAGTTACATTTCGAATAAAACTGAATAGTTAGATGTATGTTAGGCCATAGAAGTGGGTACTGTAGATGTAGATTTACGTTTACATATTGTGCGGCATACTGGAGAGAACCGATATAAAAAATACGGCGTGAAATAAATTAAGGAGCTGGTGGTAGCTGGTGACATGTCGCATCTATCCGTCCTTCTTGTGGTTGTTGTCCGATTCCATACTTCTAGTCGTGACTTCGATACAATAATGGAGTTACTTTTCTATTATTAGGTGAAAAAATGATAATATTTTTTCAAATCCTTATATCATAAAGTAATGAATGATGGTAAAAATAGATTATTTGCTAATTATTGACGTAATTCAATTATATAGGTGTCAGAAAACCGCAGCCATACATCTACAATGGAACACCTTCAAAACAAGCCCGCGAAGATCAAACCACTTCCAGGACTGAAGACCTCTTGTTTTTGATGAGTATTGCGCTGCTCGGGGCTCGGCATATACAAATGATGAAACACTGGTGACCTATAATACTCCCCATCAAGGAATATATCTCCAAACTCTTCCACTATGCTGCTGTGTTTACGTCTTGACCACAGTGCTGGAACAGGGGACTGATGTGTACGAAAACTTCTCCCAGGGATTGAGATCACAGTGACACGGTCGTCTGGCACCACCGACGGTGTCCTCAGCACTGTCCTGTTCAGCGTTAAGTCAAACATGTTTGGCCTTGCGGTGACGCTACTGAAAACGCCTTAGATGTAAAGGTTGCGAATTTGATTACCGGGAAATCATCGCTCCTGCGATGCAAGTCAGTGTACAATCGAAAAGAGGACCAGCCAAGACCTTCATCCTTTCGTTAAGGTATTGTGAGGAGGGGTATTGGTAGAGGTAGGGCATATTGTGTGAAGCTATAAGAGAACCGGTGTGGGGGGAGCCTGTTAGGTTAGGTTACGTTGGGTTAGGTTTTTGTCCTTAGATTTTTTGGGATCGCCATATCTCACCTCTTTTGGCTCCCCCCCCAACCCCCGATTCCCCACGGCCTGGCTGGTCCTCTTTTCGATTGTACACTGACTTGCATCGCAGGAGCGATGATTTCCCAGTAATCAAATTCGCAACCTTTACAACTAATGTCACTGGTGGTCATGGCTCAACTGCGCACATAGATCTCTGTGCACCTGTCTGCCCAGTTGTGCCCCGCCTACGAATACATATAGCAAATTCCCATTGGCGCAGCTTGTGGTGTTAAGAGGTGGTGGCACGTCATTGGACAAAAGAACTATAGACACAATAAGAATCCTATTCAGCAGTTACCCACAAACCCAGGATGTGAACAACAGACAGTCACTTCCTGTTACCCACAAACCCCAGATATATACAATAGACAATAACAATGTTTACTATTTGGACTTGACTCCGAGTGACGTCTCTAATTTCAGTGACGCAATGTGACATAACCGTGTGTGACCCCCCAAACAAGACCACAAGGTACGTGTTCTCCATTAACTAATCATCATTTTGTGTTATTATTGCACAGATTAGAGAGGAGGTCCTGTTCTAAAGATTTACGGGTTATGTTTATGTTAGGGTTAGGTTAGTGTTGGAGGGAGGGGTCTGGGGGGGAGCGGCTAGGTTAGGTTACGTTAGGTTAGGTTTATGTTAGGGTTAGGTTAGTGTTGTAGGGGGGGTCCGGGGGGAACAGCCCCCCGGTTAGGTTAGGTTACGTTAGGTTAGGTTTTTGTCCTTAGATTTTTTGGGATCGCCATATCTCACCTCTTTTGGCTCCTCCCCCCCAAACCTTCGATTTTCCACGTGCCCCCAAGCTTGTGGGGGGGAAGGGGGGTAATAAAAAAAAAATATGTAAGGAGTTACTGTTCTATAGATTTACCGTCTAACCACTAATTTTCTGATTTTTGTATTGTATTTCATTTTCTTTATCTTAGATTAGGATAGGTTAGGTTAGGTTAATATAGGTTAGGTTAGGTTAACTAATTTTCTAACCTAACCTATCTTAAACCTGGAGACAAGACTGTCCTGTCTACGCTGCTGAGAGTAAGTGGTTTAAGGTTGCGGCGTTGGAAGCTGAAGTAAGGACCTCTGGGTGCCCTGCCTTGCCCAGTGGTTGCAGGTGTGGGTGGCCCAGCTGTGCTGTGTGGGCGGCGGTTCGTAACAAGTGGTGTCAGGAGTTTTGGGATAAAGTTTCGCTAAGCAAGGTTGCTGGGTACGTGTGAACAATGGCAGACTCAGACGTGAGAGGTAGCGAGATGACGGAAGGCAGTGAGCCAGGTGAGAAAAGTCTGAGAGACTTGGTCGTTGGATTGGTACAAGTAATGAGTGAAATGAAAAAAGATATGAGTAAAATGGACAAAACGGGACAAGCAACAAATGTGCAGATGGACAAAATGGCAAGTGACATAAATTTGCGAATGGACAATATGGCACAAGAAACAAGTGTGCGGATGGATGAAATAAAACAGGAAACAAGTGAAAATAAGCAAGAAACAAGTGCGGTAGGAATGCGAATGGACCTGATGAGAGAGGAGATGCTAATTGCCGTCGGGGAGGCAAAACAGTTCACTGTGGAATGCAGCAAGAGGCTGCGCCAGGACCTGACGGAAGAGTTCAGGGAGAAACTGATAGCAGTGAGACCGCAGCGCGGGGGACGCACTGAAGTCGTCGAGACCAAGGCGGAGGAAGTGTGGGAGGAGGTGACGAGGCTGCGGCGCTCCCTGGTGAAGCAGTCTCTTGACACGTGGGGACAGTCTGAGTGTCCTGAGCAAGCAAGACAAGGCCGTCCCTACACATCTTCGGAACCTGGTGATGTCGGTTGTTGTGGCGGCAGGACACAGTTGACACACCTATGGTACACACCTGTACCCGAAGATGACGCTATCACCCTGCCACAATCTCCACCACCACAGTCTGTCGCTGGCTCCGCCCAGTATGCAGGAGGAACATCTGTCCAGCGTAAACCAGCTGAGTTTGGCGGGCAGGTGGCCTGGGAGGCATACCAGGCACAGTTTTAGCTGCTCGCTCAAGGACAGGGATAGGGTGACCAGGAAAAAAGCACTGCAGCTCGTAGCCAGTCTGCGCCGGCCAGCACTGGAGATGCTGGCACACATGATGGCGAGCCAAAGATCAACATACACCACGGTAGCTGAGGCGTTAAGGAGACGCTTTGGAAGTGTGTTCCAAGCCGAGGTGCACAGGGAGCAGCTGAAGGGCAGAACACGTCAGCAGGGTGAGTCTCTTCCACAGCTAGCTCAGGCGGTGGAGTCGCTGGTGCGTCATGTGTACCCAGTGGTTCCAGAAGAGATGGTGACGGTATTGTCTCGGGATGCTTTCGTAGACGCACTGGAGGATCAGCAGGTGCAAATCTATGTGAAGCAGGCGCACCCAGCAGATGTACAGCAGGCGCTGGCAAGGGCCATGGAATTTGAGGCCTTCCTGTACACTACCACCACCGCTGTGACGCCTCACCACCGCTTTGCCGCTCAGAAGTCGCCACGCCGCCACCTACCAGTTCGTCGTACATAAGTCCAGCAGGGGAGGATGAGGCGTACCAGCTCAGGTGAGTTAAGTGGCTTCTACTGGAAGTGTGGCAAACGTGGTCATCGGCGCAGTGACTGCTGCAGTGAGCGGAGGACACGCTCGCTGGAGGATGTGAGAGCACGTTCTCCCACCAAGGCTTGCTGCAAGAACTTTGGACGGTGGGGGCATCGCCGTGATGTCTGCTCGCAGCTGAAGGACGTCATGATGGTGGGGGGAGACGAAAGCAGGCTGGGAGTTCGGGCTACTGTCCAGCCAAGTCGTCCCCGGGTCTGTCTGTGTAAAGTGCTGCAACAACGCTACTGCGCTGGCGGTCCGAGTGTCCGGCGCAGTGGACGGCCGCTCGTGTCCCCTGGTGGTGGATACTGGAGCGGCGAGGGCCTTCGTCAGGGAAGAAGTAGTGGCAAGTCAAGATTTCCCTCTATCAGACCGGTAGCTGTGTGGCGTGACTGGCCACTGTATGACGCTACGAGGCCCCATGATGTCTACGATCACGGTGGGTGTCGTGGAAGAGAAGCTATCAGTATTCGTGGCCAACATGGAGGAACCCTGCCTGCTGGGGCTAGATTTCCTGGTTCAGAGTGAAGCATGTATGGACCTCGGAAGGATGCGGATGCAGGTACGAAGACAATGAATACCGTTGATCCTTGAGGATGCTGTTGGACAGGTGGAGAGGCCCGTGACGAGTTCAGATGTTGAGGACGAGAAGCTGGAGCTGCAGTGCTGAGCCGTGAGGGAAGGTGAGACTGCAGATGCCACTGTGATAGCCCGTAAACGCCAGGCAGCGGCGCGCAGCTGCGCAGGTGAGGTGAACGGAGATGCGGGTGAGAAGATCCTCGCGCTACCTACACACGTGGTAGATTTGGCGGTACGTAGCGCTACCAAGCTGACTTCTGAACAGGTGGTGAAGCTGGAGAAACTGCTGATGGAGCATGAGGACGTCTTCAGCCAAGATGCCCAAGACTTTGGCTGAACGTCATTAGTACAGCACTCCATCAACAAGGCCGACAGTCCGCCGATGAAGCAGCCACATCGCCTAGTCCCGCTAGCCAAGAGGGAAGAGATGCAGCGCATGGTGGAGGAGATGGCTGCACAGGGGTTAATGGAGCGCTCTGACAGCCCGTGGTCGTTGCCAGTAGTCCTGGTAAATAAGAAGGATGGCACCAAATGCTTCTGTGTAGATTACAGGGCGCTGAATGACGTCACAATAAAGAACTCTTATCCCTGCCCAGGATAAACGACACCCTGGACGCTCTGGTTGGTGTTCAGTGGTTGTCCACCTTGGACCTGAAGTCAGGGTATCACCAGGTGATGATGGCTGAGGCAGAAAAGCAGAAAACGGCGTTTTCCTTCGGCCATGGATTGTGGCAGTTCCGTGTGATGCCGTTTGGGTTGTGCAACGCCCCAGGATGCTTCGAGCGGCTCATGGAGAAGGTGCTAGCTGAGTGGAAGGCAGCTTTAGTGTACCTGAATGACGTTCTGGTGTTCGCGAGAACGTTTGGGGACGCGAGAACGTTTGGGGAGGAGCTGCAACGTCTGGAGGTGGTGCTGGGCCGTCTGCAGGAGGTGAACCTGAAGAAGTGCACTTTCTTCCAGCATGAAGTGCCGTTCCTGGGACATGTCGTGGGGCGAGACGGGGTGCTCATGGACCGTACCAAGGTGTCGTGTCGACAGTGGCGGATTGGCCAGTCCCGACGTCGGTGGCGAGTGTGAAAAGCTTCCTTGGCCTGTGCAGCTACATCCGGAGGTTCGTGGAAGGCTTTGCCGCCCTTGCGGCTCCCCTGACGAGGAAGAATGCCCGCTTCACCTGTGATGAAGCTTGCCAGGACGCGTTTGATGGTTTGAAGGCGGCGATGATAAGTGATCCGGTGTTGCCCTTCCCTGTTCCCGGTCTTCCCTTCATTCCCGACACTGATACGAGCACAGAGGGCCTCAGAGCAGTGCTGTCTCAAGTAAAGGAAGGCAAGGAGTATGTGCTAACCTATTACGGCTCCAAGTTCAGCAAGCCTGAGCAGAACTACTGCGTCACCGGGAAGTTGTTGCTTGCTATAGTGAGAAGTTTGGCCCACTTCCACTCGTACTTGTATGGAGCTGAGTTTGTTATCAGGACCGACCATGTGGCGCTGAGGTGGTTAAAGACTCTGAAGAACCCAGAAGAACAGCTGTGGAGGTGGTTGAGCTACTTGGAGGAGTACAGTTACCAAGTGGTGCACCGCCCGGGACGTAACCATGGCAACATGGACAGTCTGAGTTGCTGGCCATGTGCGGTGGGGTGCTTGCACTGCTTGCGACGAGAGGAAGTTAGTTGCCAGAGGATACGAGTGGAAGGTGGACTGGGAGAGACCAGCCAGTGGTGGAAAGACGCATGCCGACCCTGACATTGCCCGTGTTGAGATGGATGGAGAAGGGTGAGCACTGTCACTGTGAGGAAGTCACCAGAAAGTCCTGCCACCAAGGCCTTGGTGGAGCAGTGGGAGACGCTGCGTGTGAAGGACACCATGCTGCAAAGGAGCTGGGAGGATATAGCGACACACGAACGTTCGTGGCTGTTGGTGGTGCCTCTGTCCCTGTGAGCCGAGTTGCTGGAGGAAGCTCATGCTGGCGTCTCTGGGATGCAAGAAGACACTGTGCCGTTTGCGCCAACGTCTCTACTGGATTGGCATGAGGCGTGATGTGGTGGAGTGGTGCCAGCTGTGCCACATCTGCGCCACCAAGAAGTGACCGGCACACAGCACCCGCACATCGCTGCAGTTGTACCAGTCTGGTTCACGTATGGAGAAGGTGGCGGTGGATATCGCGGGGCCACTGCCGTGTACGCCACAAGGTAACCGCTACATCCTGGTGGCCATGGACTACTTCTCCAAGTGGCCAGAGACGTATGGGATTCCAGACCACGAGGTGGAAACTGTAGCTGGGGTACTGGTAAGAGAATTTTCACCAGATTTGTTATTCCAGGAGAGCTGGACTCAGACCAGGGCCGGGAGTTCCAGTCGAGGGTGTTCCGACAGTCCTGTGAGCTGCTGGGGATCCACCAGACGCGCACCACCCCACTCCACCCCCAGAGTGACGGCATGGTGCAACGTTTTAAAAGGACGCTGGCGGAAGGACTGGCCAAGTATTGCAGCTCTGACCAGCAAGATTGGGACCTGTGGCTGCCGTTTATCCTAATGGCATACAGGTCTGTGCAGCAGGAAGCCACAGGTTACACTCCTGCCTGGATGATGTTTGGTCAAGAGATGTGGCTGCCTCTGGACCTGGCTACTGGACGACCACCTGAGGGAGAGCTACCACCAACGGTGCCTGAGTTTGTAGTGGCGCTGCAACAGTGGATGGAGGCCACGCGACTACAGTCAAGTAACCTTCGCCTCGCGGGGCAAGCTATGACCTGTTGGCACCAGCTCACGCCCGGGACGCCCAGTATGCGGTAGGGGACCGAGTTTGGTTATATAATCCCTGCAAGAAACGAGGCCTCGCTCCAAAGCTGCAGAGCTACTGGGAAGGTCGATACACCATTCTTCAACGACTGTCGGCCGTCACCTACAAGCTGGGCGATGGCACAAGTAGGCGGTCATGCATCGTCCATGTCGACCGTCTGTGGTCTGCTGTGGAGGAAGAACGCTTTTCGTGGGGCCAGCAGGGACAATCCTCGTCGCCCGACGAGGTGAGGAGTGGCAGGGAGGTGATAGGTGACGGCGATATAAACTATGATGCGGAGTGTGTTGTGTGTGTTGTGATAGTGACACTGAATAGTTGGGACGACTATTTTTCACGGGGGAGGGCAGCGTTGCGACGGCGTAGGGGGGCGGGCAGCTACTTGTGGAGTGAGGTGGTATTTTCCTAGAGACAGGAAGTGGGGGACCGGAAGTCATGGCCAGGCAGGTGGACAAAGTAGCGGTGATTGGCCTAGAGGCGAGCCAATCACAGTGTTGCAAAAGGGGGAGGGAGTTATTTAAGCTGCCCCAGCTAGTGAGGGGGTGTCCAAGAGTACCAAATTCCACAAAACTGCTAGCAACACTCATTCAAATAGAAAAGAACACCACAGCAGAAGAAGAAATGATAACAGAAGAAAACCAAGCATCATCTGCAAACAAGAAAAAGCAAATGGAACAATTACACCCTTCTGAATCACACTGCGAGTTAGAAAAGGCAATAACTAGCACTGACATCCAACTTATTTACCTTATTTACCAATGAAATTACCGGATGGCCTAAAAACATGACAAGACTCGATCTTGTCTAAGGAATAGAGAACGGCGAATACAAATATACATACACCGAACCCACAATGGAAGCATGTGATCTGCTTGAACTCATTAAAGATGAAACATTGAAGCTCGATAATTGTTTTGCAACAGTAGATGACGGGACCTTTAGAAAAATAAGGACACCACCACCCAGAGATCAGAGAAGAGCCAGAAAAGCATCCAACTAAATCCCTTCCCATAGATAGAGAGAAAGAGTTAAGCAATCATGACATCAAACACTATTAGAATAATACAACACAACGTTCAGCACTGGTCAAGCAGAAGAATCTCACTGTGCAACATATGCAGATCCTAAAATAATTCTGACAAATAGCCACTGTCTACTTGATGAAACACCCATGAAAATACCCGGCTACAATATACATAAAAAGATCTCTCTCATCAACCAAGCAGACGGCACCACCATAGCTATAAAGAAAAACGCACAATATAAAATAATAAACAATTATCTCTCAGACCTACTCGCTATTGAACTGGATACTTCAACCGGAAAAGTCATTATTGTCACCCTGTACCAACCTCCATCAAGAGACTACATCCTGACTCCAGACTTCATAGCACTTTTCAGAAAGAACATACCGGTCTACATGATAGGAGACCTCAACACAAATCACCCCATATTCGGCTATCAACACACTAACATGAAAGGAAGACAGCTAAACTGACTAATACAAAACAGAACAATACAACACATTGGTCTTAGTTTTCCAACTTTCTACACTCAAAACCGAGGCACTACTCCTGACATTATTCTCAGTAATTACAACACTTACCATAATTCTCATGTTGCACAGGATCCACTCACAACAAGCGACCACATACCTATAATTTTTACCTTATCATTATCTCCTATCCTTGTACCTGCCCCACCAAGACTGAACTATAAAAAAGCAGACTGGGAAAGATTCATGGCACACGTCAGTGAAAATCTGCATGACAACAACCTAAACATTGAAGCCATTGAAAACATCGATGTCGCAGTAGACAACTGGCACGAAACCATTGACACTGCTTCCAGACTAAGCATACTCAAAACTCAATACAGACAACTCCCTGCACCTAAATATAGCAATACAACCAGACTACTAATGACACTTTTTTCTGAGTTAAGGAACTACTCTAGAATACACGGGTGGAACATCAACACATATAGATATTACAAAAATCTTTAAAGGCTTTAAAGGCTGAAAACAACGAAAACTGGCTTAAACTTATTACTAATGTCTCTAATACATACAAAGACCCTAAAATATTCTGGGAAAAAGTTAAAACTATAACAGGTAACAACACTCCACAGCCACACTATTTAATTAACAACAACAACGTACGAAAATATACCAATGAGGACAAAGAAAAAAATCACAGAGAGTATTGGAGGGAAGTATTTAACGACGACAATGAGGAGGATGATGAGAATAAAGAAAACACTGAACGTGTGTTAGAATACCTCCAAAACAACTTACACAGAACTATACCATACAATGACACTGATCTGGCCAGACTAGGGACATGTGTGATAGACAACATCATCTCATACGAAGAAGTAAAGGATATAATAAAAAGACTAAGAAAAACAACCCCTGGTGAAAGTGGTGTGAACAAGACTATACTTACAAGATTACCTGACATCGCAATAGAAAGGCTGACTGAAATATTCAATAACTCTTTATCTGCCGGTTACTTTCCCGACAAGTGGAAGAAAGCAATAGTTACACTAATCCCCAAGGATGGAAAATCCCCACACCATGCACAAAACTACAGACCTATATCACTACTAGAAGTCCCCGGCAAGATATTCGAACATATAATCAACACAAGACTGAGATCATTTCTAGAATACAACAGAAAATAATAACGTTAACCAATTTGGATTCAGAACAGGGAGAGGCACAACACACGCTTTAGCACTAATAACAGAAGAGATAGCACAACAAAAAGCTAATGGGCACAGTGCCAAATAGTTCTAAGAGATGTGAAAAGGGCTTTCGATAAAGTTTGGCACTGTGGGCTCAAATTCAAACCACTCCAACTGGAACTACCTACAACTATTGAAAAAATGTTATGTGATTTTCTAGAACACCGCACTGCATCCATAAGAGTTAAAAATTACGTCGGCCCTCTTTTAACCTAAAGTGCGGTGTACCCAAGGAAGTGTCCTCTCACCAACACTCCACACCATATACACAAATGACATAGAAAACTCACTAAGGAACCTAAACATATGCTATGCTGACGACATATCACAAGTCATAGGTTACCACAGCAAATCCAAAAATATGATGAATTTACTAACCACAAGAGAAATTAACTCAGTCAATAACTATAATTTACTCCCATCCACCTCAGGGCCAAGAAAACTACCCCATTAAACATTAATGAAGAAATAATAGAATTCAAGAACAATGGCAAATGCTTGGGACTTAAAATGACTTCGACAGGGTACTACACACATATAGAAGACAAAAGAAAGAAATATAGCTCTCGCTGCTTTAAAGAAACTATACAAACTGTATCACATGCCTGTAAACATCAAAACACATCTAGTTAAAGCCCTTGTACTCCCAATTTTAGACTACCCACCTATTCCGATCCACACTATAAGTAACTCACAAATCAGTAAGTTGCAGAAAGTGCAAAATAAAGCATTACGGTTCGCCACCAATCAAAAATACCCATACACCATGAACACAATACAGATACATACGCAAACAAACACTACACCACTAAATATCAGACTGCATACAAAAGTAAAAGAAATTTGGGACAGGGTGGAGTTACTAGAGATCCCTGCATACCAAAAGCTTAAAGATAACCACAGCAACGTCACAAAGTTTCACAGAGATTACCACAGCAGTCTACAAGCATGCAATACTCTTCCTAATTCCTTATACTAACAATCTTAGCCTCCCTATCCAGATATCATTGCCATGCCTCCCTTTATCCATGTAACCCCCAGTAATTCCTCGCTGCACCTCGGATATGGTTCCCACACAGATCCCTGAAAAGGAAGGAATGAATATTATAATAACACAACAAAAACTAAATGAAAAGACAGGCGTTCTGGGTTGCTCAGCTCACTTTCTCTGCTCCACCCCCTGAGTTGCCGGCTGGGGTGAACGTCACACGGGGTTGTGTGAAGCAGGGTGGCTTCCCGCGGGCGGCTCCTTCCCCCGGCAAGGGGTGGTGACGCCCAGTTCTGTCTACATGACATCTGGCTGCGGGGGGAGGGAGATGGTGCCTGGAGTGACATCAAGGTGCATGTTGAAAGGAAAAGAACATGATAAACTTGTAAATATTATGTCACTGACCACTGGCATCTTGTTGCTAAGACTAGTTTCTCTTTTATTCATTTTAATTATTTTTATTCTTTATTCTTTTATTCATTTATTTTTTTTCTCATGGTAGAATAGATGTGTTTTGTCAGTGGAAAAAAAATAGGTAGACTAATTAAAACAATACAGTATAAGCTCCAGTTGTGTCCTCCCCGCTGAGTCGGAAGGACGTCATATCACTCTCTGTGTTTACATGAGTGGCAGCCCCTACAAGTGGAAATCAGAAGTGATTTGGAGTGATCACGCCTACTCAGTGGCTACTGAGGGAGGTCTAGGCCCGTTTTGCCAGCCAGAAATAGGCCAGAAAAAGCCAGAAAATAAGCGTCCATGCCTGGGTTTGGTGGTCCCCGCCGCCACAAAACCTGCAGCTGCTTCCCACGTGGGCCCAGCACAAAGGACTATGCTCGTCGCAGGCACTGTTGAGGTGAAGGTAGGCGTAGCAGCCCTAGAGGACATGGAGATTGTCGAGGAGCCTCGTCCTGCACCATCTGGCAAGGAAAAACACCAGGAAAATGCTGCTGCTGACCAGATTCCCTCTTGAGTTGTACCTGCCCCGGCCACCTCGGACTATAAACAAAGGCGTCGTCTGCTCTTCCCTGTTGGCCAAGGGAAGACGGCCAGTGAGCTGTTCAGCGGTTTGCTGCCCTGCTGAAACAACATCCAGACCTGCAGCCACTCTACAAGGAGGGACGGAACCAGCCCTATATAACGGTCAGTACTGACTCCTCCTTTTGCGCCACCCTGTTGAGTGAGGGCTTCCTGGGCCTGGTTATGGAGTGTCCTGGCGAGGAGGGCATTCACCCTCTTATTATCCATGGCGTGGCGACCCACATCAATGTCAACCTGATAGAGGTACCAGCTGGATTCCATGGGCTGAAGAGGAGGATGGTGGGGCAGATGCCCAGGCCCCAACTGTTGGGAGTGGTGACAGATAAGGTGCCTAGCGAGGTGCATCTCCTGGGCCTTGGACGTCGGCGTGGGGAGCGGTACACGCCAGAACCAAATCTGTGCCGCCACTGTAGTCGCTGGGGAAACAAGGAGTGGCGCTGCCAGTCTGTCCCTCGCTGTAGGTACTGTGCTGGCCCATATAAGTCAGCACAGTGCCTGGATAAGATCAAGGATGGCACCAAAATCCTTCCTCGCTGCTGCCATTGTGGGGGTGACCACAACGCCCATTCCACTCTCTGCACTGTCAGGCCTCGGCTCCAAAGGGCCTGTTGAGGTCTCCTATCATGTAGACCGGTATGTTCCTTCTGAAAAGTGCTATGAAGTCTGGAGTCGGGATGTAGTCTCTTGATGGAGGTTGGTACAGGGTGACAATAATGACTTTTCCGGTTGAAGTATCCAGTTCAATAGCGAGTAGGTCTGAGAGATAATTGTCTATTATTCTATAATGTGCGTTTTTCTTTATAGTTATGGCGGTGCCGACTGCTTGGTTGATGAGAGAGTTCTTTTTATGTATATTGTAGCCGGGTATTTTCATGGGTGTTTCATCAGGTAGACAGTGGCTATTTATCAGAATGATTTCAGGATCGGTAGTTCTGTATATGTTGCACAGTGAGATTCTTCTGCTTGACCAGTGCTGAACGTTGTGTTGTATTATTTTAATAATGTTTGATGTCATGATTGCTTAACTCTTTCTCTCTATCTATGGGAAGGGATTTAGTTGGATGCTTTTCTGGCTCTTCTCTGATCTCTGGGTGGTGGTGTCCTTATTTTTCTAAAGGTCCCGTCAACTACTGTTGCAAAACAATTATTATCGAGCTTCAATGTTCCATTTTTAATGAGTTCAAGCAGATCACATGCTTCCATTGTGGGTTCGGTGTATGTATATTTGTATTCGCCGTTCTCTATTCCCTAGACAAGATCGAGTCTTGTCATGTTTTAAGGCCATCCGGTACTTTCGTTGGTAAATAAGGTGAGTTGGATGTCAGTGCTAGTTATTGCCTTTTCTAACTCGCAGTGTGATTCAGAAGGGTGTAATTGTTCCATTTGCGTTTTCTTGTTGGCCGATGATGCTTAGTTTTCTTCTGTTATCATTTCTTCTTCTGTTGTGGTGTTCTTTTCTCTGGGCCTATCACCGCTACTTTGTCCACCTGCCTGACCATGACTTCCGGTCCCCCACTTCCTGTCTCTAGGAAAATACCACCTCACTCCACAAGTAGCTGCCCCCCCCCCCTACGCTGTCGCAACAGTGCCCTCCCCATGAAAAATAGTCGTCCCGACTATTCAGTGTTACTATCACAACACACTCCGCAACATAGTTTATTTTGCCGTCACCTATCACCTCACTGCCACTCCTCACCTCGTCTGGCCCCACGTGAAGCGTCCTTCTTCCACAGCAGCCCACAGGCGGTCGACATGGACGATGCATGACCGCCTACTTGTGCCATCGCATAGCTTGTAGGTGACGGCCGACAGTCGTTGCAGAATGGTGTACGGACCTTCCCAGTAGCTCTGCAGCTTCGGATCGAGGCCTCGTTTCTTGCAGGGATTATATAACCAAACTCGGTCCCCTACCGCATACTGGGCGTCCCGGGCGTGAGCTGGTGCCAACGGGTCATAGCTTGCCCCGCGTGGCCTCCATCCACTGTTGCAGCGCCACTACAAACTCAGGCACCGTTGGTGGTAGCTCTCCCCAAGGTGGTCGTCCAGCAGCCAGGTCCAGAGGCAGCCACATCTCTTGGCCAAACATCATCCAGGTGGGAGTGTAACCTGTGGCTTCCTGCTGCGCAGACCTGTATGCCATTAGAGTAAACGGTAGCCACAGGTCCCAATCTTGCTGGTCAGAGCTGCAATACTTGGCCAGTCCTTCCGCCAGCGTCCTATTAAAACGTTGTACCATGCCGTCACTCTGGGGGTGGAGTGCGGTGGTGCGCATCTGATGGATCCCCAGCAGCTCACAGCACTGTCGGAACACCCTCGACTAGAACTCCCGGCCCTGGTCTGACTCCAGCTCTCCTGGAATACCAAATCTGGTGAAAACTCTCTTACCAGTATCCCAGCTACAGTTTCCACCTCGTGGTCTGGAATCCCATACGTCTCTGGCCACTTGGAGAAGTAGTCCATGGCCACCAGGATGTAGCGGTTACCTCGGGGCGTACACGGCAATGGCCCCGCGATATCCACCGCCACCTTCTCCATAGGTGAACCAGACTGGTACAACTGCAGCGGTGCGCAGGTGCGGTGCGCCGGTCACTTTTTGGCGGCGCAGAAGTGGCACAGCTGGCACCACTCCACCACATCACGCCTCATGCCGATCCAGTAGAGGCGTTGGCGCAAACGGCACAGTGTCTTCTTGCGTCCCAGGTGCCCACCAGAGACGCCAGCATGAGCTTCCTCCAGCAACTCGGCTCGCAGGGACAGAGGCACCACCAATAGCCACGAACGTTCGTGTGTCGCTATATCCTCCCAGCTCCTTTGCAGCACGCCGTCCTTCACACGCAGCGTCTCCCACTGCTCCACCAAAGTCTTGGTGGCAGGACTTTCTGGGGACAGTTCCTCCTTGCTCGGTTGCTCACCCTTCTCCATCCACATCACCGATATATCAGTGCTCTCATCGATCATAAGGGAAAACTTGTTCTCTCTACAGATTTCCACTATTTCTTGGCGTTCTTCCCAAGCTAGTCCATATTGCATCACATATGAAGCTTTTGTTTTCTTCATTGTAATTTTCTTAACTATCACATTCAGGAAACATTTTTTTCATCACTTCAATTAGATGATCTGCCTGCGAAAAAGGCATGCCGTGTTCTGCCAAGAACGCTGATAACAGCAGCTCAGCATTGTGCACTTTATCTTGTGGATCTTCCACTTGCTTCCTTGTGAAACATTTAATACTCACTTTTTTTCTTTGCTTCAAAGTTTTTCATATGTTTAGATGTTTCCTTATGTGCCATTAATCCTGACTTGTTGCAATTTTTTTAGCTTGCTATCACATACTGTGCAATATACAACAAATCGGTCATCAGGATCAGATTTAATCCAGTCTTTTAACTCGGGGTCATTTAACCACTCACTTTTAAAAGCTTGATTATACCAAACTTTTGGTCTCTTTTTAGGTGGTGTTTTTTCACCATTCTCTGAGTCACTCATTTTCAAGTCTTTAACACTTTCATTACTTTAAGACGAGGTGTACTGGCACATTGAACACTGAAAAGTATCAAATACGTTATTAAAATTCAAGAAGCAGTATTTCATTATCTTTTTTTTTTTCCATTTTTTCCAGCACAATTATTTTTATATTGAATATCAGACAGGCTAGTTTATTATTTCCTCTGAATCACTGAACTTTCTAAATGTCCCTAAACAAGCTTCATATTTTAAAATCAGATTTCCATCCAACTGATATAACATTCACCAAACACTGAGAAGGATGTGGGTCATTTCTAGTCACTCTGACTCACTCAATAAACTTTTTAAATTTCCTTTAAAAACACTACACAACCTCAAATTCGATGGCGCATGGATCACTAACAAGCAACACACACACACGCGTAGGTAAATACATGATCAGTCTCCCAACATCCATCTTTCTTCACCCATCCAGACTCATGTTTTTCCCTACCTACACACACACACACACACACACACACACACACACACACACCGCGTAGTGTAGTGGTTAGCACGCTCGACTCACAATCGAGAGGCCCGGGTTCGAGTCCCGGTAAGCGGCGAGGCAAATGGGCAAGCCTCTTAATGTGTGGCCCCTGTTCACCTAGCAGTAAATAGGTACGGGATGTAACTCGAGGGGTTGTGGCCTCGCTTTCCCGGTGTTTGTTGTGTGTTGATGTGGTCTCAGTCCTACCCGAAGATCGGTCTATGAGCTCTGAGCTCGCTCCGTAATGGGGAAGACTGGCTGGGTGACCAGCAGACGACCGAGGTGAATTACATGTCCCCTACACACACACACACACACACACACACACACACACACACAGCGGGAGGATTATAAAGATATATGGATAAGGAGAGACATGAACGCGGAGGAAAGAAATAAGACCAGTGACTTATGGAAGCAGGCAAAGGAAAAAAACGAATCACGATCAGAGGAGGAGAGGAAGAAGTTTTACTGGAGAGTCAGGGATATGAAACTGATAAAGTGGATGATTGGGAAAACAGGAGAAGGGGAGAGAAACTAAAAATGGCATACACTAATGTGAATGGGTTACAGTCTGCTCTGGTAGAAATAAATGACTATCTTAGGGTAGAGAGGCCTGACGTGATGGGAATAACTGAAACTAAACTTACTGAAGTCATTGAGGAGAATAAAATAGGTGAAGGTGAATACAACATATGGGTAAGAAATAGAGCAGAAAAGCAGGGAGGTGGTGTGATGTTATTGGTGAAAAAAGATCTTGTTGCCTATGAACTGAGGAATGACTATGGGTTAGCTGAGGTGGTTGGGGCTGAGGTGGTGTGTGGAGGTGTTAAACGAGACTTTGTTGTGGTATATGCTCCCCCAAAACCAATTCATGGAATAGAGAGGAATATAAAAGGAAGATGGAGGACACAAAAAGATGGATAGAGTATTTGATGGAAACTAAAGAGAAACTGGTAATGATGGGAGATTTCAACAGCAAAGAGGTGAAATGGGAAGAGTGGACTGTGGATGGTAGCGATGATTCATGGGGTGGAGAGCTGCTAAGAATGGCAATGGAAAACTCACTGACACAGTGGGTAGAAGAAAATACTAGATACAGGGATGAGGATGAACCGTCACGACTGGATTTGATTTTCACTAAGGAGGCGGAGTTGATAGAAAACATGAAAAGTGGGTGTCCAATAGGGAAGAGTGATCATGTGATGATTGAGTGTGTATTGAAGGAAGGAAGAATGGAGAGAAGGAATAAACATCACAGAACAGGAAGATTCATCTACGGTAAAGCAGATTACATCAAATTAAGGAATTACTTTGAGCAAGCAGACTGGAGTGTTTTTGAGGATGCATGTGGAATTGAGGATAAATGGAGAGAGTTTGTGAACATTTACGAGGAAGGGGTCAATAAATATGTGCCAAGGGTGAAGAAGAAACAAAAGAGGATCCAAGTATGGTTTAATAAACGCTGTGAGGAATCAAAGAGGAAGAGAGACACAGCTTGGAAAAGGTGGATGAAGAGAAAAGGATCTTTAGTGTGGGATGAGTATAAAAAGGCAAGGAATGAGTACACAAGAATAAGGAGAGAAGAGGCCAGAAAGTATGAGAGGGACATTGTGGAAAAATGTAAGGATGAGCCAAGATTATTCTATAGATTTGTTAATGGGAAATAAAAAAAATAAGAAAGAAATAAGCAAGCTGAAAGTTGATGGAGAATTCATTGAAGAGGAAAACTCATGGCTGAAGAGTTGAATAAGTGTTTCCAAAAAGTTTTTACCAATGAAAGAACCTTTAATGAACCAAAGATCGAACCGACAGAAGAAGAAGGCCTGGATGTAATTGAAGTGTTGGAGGATGAAGTGTGTGAAATGCTGGAAAGATTGGATGTAAGGAAAGCACAAGGGCCTGATGGAGTATCAAATTGGGTGTTGAGGAATGTAAGGATCAACTGGCAAAAAAGATTTGTGGCCTCATATCGAAATCTCTGCAGCAGGGGCAGGTGCCAAAGGACTGGAAAAAAGCAGATATAGTACCCATATTTAAGAGTGGAAACAAGGAAAATCCGTCAAACTACAGGCCGGTGTCATTAACAAGTGTTGTGGTTAAACTGTGTGAGTCAGTAATAAAGAAAAGATGGAATGATTATCTAGAAAGGAAGAAAATATTGACTAATGGGCAGTTTGGATTTCGGAAAGGCAGATCATGTGCAACAAATTTATTGTGCTTCTACTCTCGGGTCATAGATGTGGTACAAGAAAGGGTAGGATGGGTGGATGGAATTTATCTAGACTTGAAGAAAGCATTTGATAAAGTCCTCATAAGAGATTGATCTGGAAAGTGAGAGAACATGGCGGGCTGAGGGGTAGGCTTTTGGAATGGATCAGTGATTTCCTGACTGGAAGAGAGATGAGAACAGTAATAAGAGATAGGAAATCAGCTTGGAGGGAAGTGACTAGTGGAGTACCTCAGGGGTCAGTTTTGGCACCGTTACTGTTTGCTGTTTACATAAATGATATGACGAAAGGAGTGAATAGCTATATGAGTTTGTTTGCGGATGATGCCAAATTAATGAGGAAAATAACTAAGAAAGAAGACTGTGAGGCATTGCAGAGGAACTTAGACAAGATCTGGGAGTGAAGCAGAGAGTGGCAAATAGAATTTAATATCAAGAAGTGTGGAGTGATGAATTTTGGTAAGAGCAGTATGAGACCAGTGTACAGATATAAGATGGGGGATGAGGAATTGGAAATAAAGACTGAAGAGAAAGATCTGGGAATAACTGTGACGGAGGGTCTCTCGTCAGAGGTTCATGTAAAGAGGAGATCTGGTGAAGCGTACAATTTAGTAAGGAACATAAGAACTGCATTCTGTTACATGGATGAAGAGATGATCAAGAAGTTGATTGTTACAATGATTAGACCCAGGTTGGAGTATGCAGCGGTACTTTGGTCTCCAAGAATGGAAAGGGATAAGAGGAAGCTGGAACGTGTGCAGAGGGCTGTGACAAAGCTGCCCCAAACCTTGGTGAATCTGTCTTATGAGCAGAGACTGGAAAAATTGAGTCTGCTGACACTGGGGAAAAAGAAGGGAGAGAGGAGACCTTATCAATACGTATAGGATTCTGTCTGGCATTGAGAAGTTGGACCGTGATGATCTGTTGGTGAGGGATATGAGAAGTGGGAGGAAGCATGGGAGAAAAGTGAAGATGAGTGTGTGTACAAAGGACATAAAGAAATATAGTTTTCTACAAAGAATTGTGGGGATCTGGAATGGGCTGGAGAAAGAAGTGGTTGAAGCAAAAACAATTCACGGATTTAAGGAAAAGTTAGATAAGAGTAGATATAGAGACGGGACAGCACGAGTTTGAACTCCTCCTCCCGTAAACAACAACTAGGTAAATACATGCACAAACAAACAAACACACACACACACACCAAATAAATAAATAAATATATAAACATATGCACACGCCTATGGTTACTTTTGTTCCTGGTAAGCACAAGCAGGTGTTTTACTGTCCTTAGAGCAAACTGTCTGCATAATCTGATCCTTCACCGTCATTATAAAACAAACGTGGTTTCACTTTATCAGTTTCACGACACTCCCGCTACAAAAACCTTAAGGTAATCCGTTAGCACACCACCCACGCCAGACTGACAGACACTGACGAACCCAAGGAATATACAGAGAGGAAGTTTTGGTGTGGGTTAAAGTTTGGAGGACAGCGACGGTGCTGCCTTCTGTTGGAAGCGAGTAATTTCATAGAAAACGTTGTTAAGAGTAACTTAAAATTTCTCCCTGCTTCCTCCCCCACCCCGTATTTTTCGCTGCATTTTCTCGTGGCTATGAACTTATGGCAAATAAATATATATATATATATATATATATATATATATATATATATATATATATATATATATATATATATATATATATATATATATATATATATATATATATATATATTTTCTGCCCGCCTCCGCTTGGGCCACACCTCCGTCCTTACATCGCATACGTCTACTGTCTCGTGACCACTTCTGCCCTTGGTGTAGGACTACCCCTGAAGCCATGGAACATTTCCTGCTTCAATGCCCACGCCTCTTCTCTCAACATACTGCATTACGCTCCCGGCTCTCCATCCTGGCCATCACAACACTCGACCTGCCCACCCTCTTGGCGGCCTCAGGCGTCCACCTTTCCTAGCAACCTGCTGTCCTTCGCCTTACTTGTGCCTTCTTGAGGAAGACCGGCCAGCTACCACGCCTGTGATACCCATACAGGACTACCCCAGGGCTCATAAGGATCCAAAAGAGGCCATGAAGATGTATGGATCCTTATGAGCCCTGGGGTAGTCCTGTGTGGGTATCACAGATGTGGTAGCTGGCCGGTCTTCCTCAAGAAGGCACAAGTAAGGCGAAGGACAGCAGGTTGCCAGGAGAGGTGGACGCCTGAAGCCGCCAAGAGGGTGGGCAGGTCGAGTATTGTGATGGCCAGGGCGGAGAGCCAGGAGCGTAATGCACTATGTTGAGAGAGGAGGCGTGGGCATTGAAGCAGGAAATGTTCCATGGCCTCAGAGGTAGTCCTACACCAAGGACAGAGGGGGTCACAAGACAGACGTAGGTGGTGCAAATGAGTATTGAGCGTGGTGTGGTCCAGGCGGAGACGGGCGATGGCTGATGTGCCTTGTGCTCCTTCCCGTGACTGACTGACTGTTTAGTGTTTGAATCTTGTAACGTTGGTAACGGCGCTCATCCTCCCCTGCTGATGGACCCCCCATCCCTCACCCCCTTACTACCTTCGACCCGCGCGCCATCTGTTGGAAGCGAGGTTCCCTAATCAATTCCTCCAGCCCGCCCATTGAACCCGTATATCCTCGCTAGAATCCTTGGACGAACCGGTCGACACAGAGTCACAGACAATGCGGAGCCTGTATTCTGACGAGTATGGTACGTGTAGTACGGAAACAGTTTAGTCAGGTCCGACTCCCTTTGGCTCAGCAGAGGTGTCCGAATCTCAAAGCCAACGACTTCAGTCGACAATATAGTATATTTATAATTTACACTGACGAAAATATGTAAGGTTATTTACATAAATATTGTTTTTTTCCTATTATTATTATTATATATACGTATTTTATCTCATGAAATATCTGATACTGGAGGAAATGGGAAAAATACATATAAAGAACTACCGTATAACGAGGACTTACTGTGTTTATATATATATATATATATATATATATATATATATATATATATATATATATATATATATATATATATATATATACCACCTACCACAGCGGTCTCGATCATGTTGTCTAGGGAATTTTCTCCCCATGTTAACAAAAGATGTTTACACTGCTCTGTCCAGGGAAAACTCCCTAAATTGTACTATCATTTTGAAATTTGACCTGGCTCCAGTGCGCTCGACGTAATTGGTTCATGCTTTACTCGTCCATAAACCCATCCAACCACACCGTCACAACCTTCTTGACCGCATCATCATCGTGGAACCTCCGCCCCGACCCCCAAGCAAGAAAAACGCGAGCTGGCGGAACAGAAAATATAGTCACTGGGAGCAGCTGGAAAGTCTCCGTAGCCTTCGTAACAAGAAGTGCTGCCAGGTCGAGTTGCGAAGTTTGCCCTAAATACTTTCTTAACATTACCATGTTTGCTTTATAATGACCCTGTTTATTTAAGATCTATTTATTAAAGATCATTCTTATATGTATATGTAGAAAATAATACCATGATATGTACAGTGATGAAATAAAGTTACACTGAAATTAAATAATGCTACCCAGGGTAATTTGAGCACAATCTTAGATCTACTAAACATGTCTCTTACCGCAGGCAATAAGCTTCCCCACTCCTAGAAAAAAAACATTATCATCCCAATCCCCAAATAGGTGATGGCATCTTTCACATCATTTCTCTCACCAGTTGTGTGTGTAAGATGATGGAACGGGTAATACTGAACAGGCTTATATTTAAGGTGGGCCATGTACTCTGACAAGTTACATGGCTTCCTAATTGGTCATTCTACAAGCCATTATTTTGTTGAGTGTCTTATAAATAAGGATGCTACCTGCAGAGCTTTCGTTGATCTCAAGTGTGCCTTCGACAGGGCCAACAAAGATGTTATTATGGAGGAACTCATTCTCAAAGATGTCACAGGTAGATTATTGGGATGGATCAGGGACTATCTGTACAAAAAAAAAAACGACACAACTTTGGTATCAAAATGCAATCTCCTCAGAGAAAATCTTTGAGCTGGGAACACCAGTGTGGAGTCATTAGTCCACTACTTTTCATGATCCTTCCCACTGGGCACCCAGGTCCTCATCTATGCTAATGACATACTCGCATGCCCAACACCCAGGATTCTCCAATTAACTCTATCACAACTAGCTGCATTGTGTGTTCAATTTAAAAAGAAAAAAATATGCAAGAGGAGGAACTGCCAAGGACAACAAAATATTGTAAAAAAAAAAAAAAAGAATAAATAAAAAAATAAATAAATAAACAAGGGCCCACTGGAACTGCAGGTTCCCCTAGAGATCTGAAAGAATTATTGAAAAGCCAGGGACAAATATCTTGAAATCTCTCTCTTAAAAGTAGTCAAGTCATGGAAAGATGAAATTACAGAAGCAGGTAGGGAGTTCCAGAGTTTACCAGTGTAAGCATGAATAACTGAGAGTACTGATTATTTATCTCTTGTATTAGAGGGCTGGACAGAATAGAGATGAGAGGAAGAAGAAAGTCTTGTGCAGCGAGGCCGTAGGAGGAAGGGAGGCATGCAGTTAGCAAAATCAATAGAGCAGTTAGCATGAAAATAACGATAAAAGACAGAAAGAGATGCAACATTTCAGCGGTGAGAAACAGGCTAAAGACAGGCAGTCAGAGGAGGGGAGTTGATGAGACGAGAAGCTTTTGATTCCACCTTATCTAATAAAGCTGTAAGAGTGGAATCCCCCAAAACATGCGAAGAGTACTCCATACAAGGACGGATAAGGCCATTGTACAGAGATAGTAGTTGGAAGGGCGAGAATAACTGGCGGAGACGCCGCAGAACGCCTAACTTCATAAAAGCTGTTTTAACAAGAAATGAGATGTAAAGTTTCCAGTTAAGATTATGTGTAAAGGACAGACTGAGGATATTCAGTATGGAAGGAGACAGTTGAGTGTCATTGAAGAAGAGGGGATAATTGTCTAGAAGGTAGTGCCGAGTTGAGAGATGGAGGAATTTAGATTTCTCTGCCCCAGTCAAAAATCTTAGAAAGATCAGAAGCTAAGCGTTCTGTTTCGTCCCTGTGTGATCTGTTGACTTCCTGAAGGGTTGGTTGTTTTTGAAAGGACGTGGAAAGATGTAGGGTGGTAACATCAGCTTAGAGGTGGATAGGGCAAAAAGCTTGGTTAAGAAGATCATTAATGAATAATAGAAAGAGAGTGGGTGACAGGACAGAACCCTAAGGAACATCACTATCAATAGATTTAGGAGAAGAACAGTGGCCATCTACCACAACTGCAATTTAACGGTCGGAAAGGACACATGAGATAAAGTTGCAGACAGAAGGATAGAAACTGTAGGAGGGCAGTTTTGAAATCAAAGCTTTTATGTTAGACTGTATGAAAAACTTTTGATATGTCTATCGCGACAGCAAAAGTTTCTCAGAAATCTCTAAAAGAGGATGTCCAAGTTGCATCCTGCCTGCTGTATTGAAAGGATGCATTTTTTCCGCTCCACTTATTTATATGAGTGGCAGCCCTTTCAAGCATAAATCAGAAGTGGTTTTGAGTGATCACGCCTACTCAGTGGCTACTGAGAGAGGTCTTGGCCTGATTTGCCAACCACAAATAGCAGGCCTTGAAAGTTTAGACGTTCAGAGCAAGCGCCTCTGCCCAGGCCTGCTGAGGCTGATGGACATATGCGCTCAGCAGAACAAAGGACCATGTTTGCCAAGGATTTGTCGTGGTAGAGGATGGCTCAGCATCCCTGGAAGACACGGACATTGTTAAGGAGCCTCGTCTCGCACCATCTACACTGGGAAGTGACCAGAATATTGCCACTACCGACCAGCCTTCACTTAGACGCGCCTCTGCTCCTGCCCAACCCCATACAAAGACGCTGATCGCTTGTCCTCGCTGGCTATGGAAAGATCACCAGGGAGCTGTTCAGCTAGTTTGCAGCCTTGCTGAAGCAACACCCAGATTTGCATCCACTTTACAAGGAGGGAAGGAACCAGCCTTACATCACGGTGAGCTCTAAATCCTCTTTTTATTCCACCTTGGTGAGTGAAGGTTTCTTGGGCATTGTTTTGGAGCCCCCTGGTGAGTAGGGCACTCACGCTGTCAATGTACATGGTGTGTCGACCCACATCAATGTTAACCTGATAGAGATACCAGCTGGCTTCCATGGACTTAAGAGAGGAATGGTGGGTCAGATGCCAAGGCCTCAACTGTTGAGAGTGGTGACTTGGAAGTTGACCACTGAAGTGCATCTCCTGGGCCTTGGACGTCGACGTATGGAGCGATACACGCCAGAACCAGATTTATGTCGTCACTGCAGCCGCTGGGGACAAAAGGAGTGTCGTTGCCAGTTTGCTCCTCGGTGTAGGTATGTACTGTGCTAGCTCCAACAAGTCAGTACAGTGCCTAGACAAGATCAAGGAGGGCACCAAAATCCCTCCTCGCTGCTGTAATTGTGGGTGTGACCACAACGCCCATTCCACCCTCTGCACTGTGGACGGCTTGAAGACCCAGATGCAACACCATCATAATGAACGGTAAGACTTTCCGCACCTTAACATGGAATGTCAATTGTCTACATGCCCATTTCACTGACTTACACTCTCACGTCCTTCTCCATAACCCTGACATATTTGTTTTACAGGAGGTAGGGCCACAGGTACCTGAGGTGCGGGGTTATGCCTCCTACACCTTCAGTTGTGGTGATGGCAGTAGTTGGGGGATGGCCATTTACATTAAACATGGGATTCCGACTACTTTCATGGAAATAGGGGTCACCAAGGGTATTGAATTTATTATAGTTTGCTTGCACACTTTGGGTGAAGTTATTTACTTCGTAAACATGTGTATTCAAGCTGGGGCCTTAAATATTTCAAGTTTTCCTGAATATGTCCTGAGGAGCAGTGTTATCATGGATGACCTAAATGCCAGGCACAAGGAATTAGAAAGCCATCTCACCACCAATGCTAATGATGAGCGTTGGAAGGCTTTCCTTGATGCCACAGATACAACTATGCTTACTGGGGAACATGCACCCACACATCTACAGTACAAGGAGGTAGAATTGACTATGTAGCCCTTATCAATGTGCTAACATATACTGCCAAAACCCTTCTTATCAGGTCCTTCCTGAGCGACCACTTCGCCCTGGAGACGACCCTCCCCGTGCAGTCCGCTCTAGCAGTGCCCAGGAAGCGTTTGACGGTGCCACCATCCAGGATAGCGGGCCTCGTCGTCCATGTGGTGACGTGGTACTCTGCCATGTGGGGCTCCTTCATTGACGCAGAGGTACTGTGTGACGGACTGCTACACACCATCGAGGGATTCATTGTGACTCCAAGGGTTCTAGCTAGGGCCTACATTCCATACCGCTGAACTTATGCTACCAGCACTGTGATTCTAAACTGCCAACAGACGCCCGCAACTTACCAGAGACGTTGGCAGCTCAACCCAGCAGACACAGAGTCACGGGATGCCATGGTTACCATGGCTCGACACCTCACGGATCTGCAGCAGCAGGAAAGGAAAAAGTACTAGAGCTTCTTCCTGGACTGGGCACGCAGGACCTGCACCCTCTGGGAGGTGTGGCACCACGTCAACAGCGTCCAGGGCAAGTCCAGGCGACAGGTGTGTGACCCAAATCCGGCAGGTTGGGCACGAGAGCTCGTCCTCCAGTGGAAGGAAGCCTCATCCTTCTCTGGTCTTCTTGTGGAACACCAGGAGGTGCTTGATCAGCAAAGACCACAAAGGATGAAGTTGATTCGCCACAGTGTTTCTCTGCTGGATGACATCTGTGTGCCTATTACGCATGACAAACTCTTCTCAGCAGTAAAATTCGGCAAGTCAACAGCTCCTGGCAAGGATGGCATTATCTATGCTCTCCTGGAGGTAAAGGTAGACAACCATATCTTAGACTTATTTAACATGTCTCTCAACAAGCTTTCTCAATCCTGGAAAACAACCATTATCATCCCAATCCCCAAAGGTGACGGCACCTTACGCCCTATTTCTCTCACCAGCTGTCTGTGTAAGATGATGGAACAGGTAATATTGAAGTCTTATAGGTAAGGTGGGCCATGTACTCTCTGACAATGTACATGGCTTCATAAAAGGTCATTCTACAAGTCATTGTTTTGCTGAGTGCCTTATAAATAAGGATGATACCTGCAGAGCTTTCGTTGATCTCAAAGGTGCCTTCGATAGGGCCAAAAAAGATGTTATTATGGAGGAATTCATTCCCAAAGGTGTCAAAGATAGATTATTTGGATGGATCAGGGATTATTTGTACAATAGAACAGCACAGGTTTGGTTTCAAGGTGCATTCTCCTCTGAGGAAGTCTTTGAGCTTGGAACACCACAGGTTGGAGTCCTTAGTCCAATGTTTCTCAATGCTTTATTGGACAAAATTGCACGTTGTTTCTACCCGCAGGGCACACAGGTCCTCATTTATGCTGATGACATACTCCTCCAACAGCTCACACCGAGGATTCTCTGGTTCGCTTTGTCACAACTAGCATTGTGTGTCCAAATGGGACTTGTCATTAATGAATGTAAAACAAAATTTCAAGCTAAAGGAAAGGTCTCTCGACCGCCCACTGTAAATAATGTTCCCCATCCCTAGAGTTGGGCCACCACGGTGGCACAGCTATTCTAGTCCGTCAGGATATACCTGTTATCCCGGTACAACTTAACTCTCCCCTTCAGGTGGTTGCTGTTAAGGTCTTTATGGGACGACTGTACACCATCTGCAGTTTATATCTCCCTTCTCGGCTTCCTGTCTCCAGGGGTGAGCTTGACGGCCTGGTGCGTCAGCTGACTCCGCCTTTTCTTTTGTTGGGAGATTTTAACGGCCGTCACCCATTGTGGGATGAAGGTGCTAGTAATCCTCGTGGGGTTTTAATCGGTTCTTTTATTGAGGATGAGGGATTGGAGATTTTAAATTCTGGGGATGTTACACATTTCCACACTCCTACTGGGACTTTTACAGCTATCGATCTTTCTCTTTGTACATCTAATTCTTTCCTTGATTTTAATTGGCGAGTCCTACCGGATTTACACGGTAGTGACCACTTTCCGATTTTATTGCAATCTGTGAAATCTGAGCCACAGTCCCGGCCACCACGCTGGGTTTTAGACAAGGCAGATTGGCGTCGATTCACAGACCTTAGCTCTTTTATTCGTCCGCTGGCTGACTTTTCTACTTGTGCTGAGGCTGTTGATTATTTTACTGATTTTTTATTTCTTTAGCCCTTCAGACAATCCCTAGGACGTCAGGTCGCTTTACTAAGCGTCCCGTTCCTTGGTGGAACGCAGCATGCACTGCAGCGGTTAAAGAGAAACGGGCAGCTTTCTCTCGTCTCCGGCGACATCGTGGGGACCCACAGTGCCTGGAAGCTTTTCGGCGATGCCGAGCTCGGGCCCGCCGCATTTTGAAAGAGGCACAAAGAGCCTCGTGGAAAGCCTATGTCTCTTCCATAAACGTCCGCACCCTCTTACGGATGTCTTCAACAAAGTCCGCCGAATTGCTGGGAAGTATTCTGCTCCTTCCCCACCAATTTTGTTGTCTGCTGGGCGAACGGTGGCAGACCCTAGGAATGTCGCTGACCTCTTCGCGGAGCACTTTGCCAGTGTTTCCCAGAGGCATCCTGCAGCTCCGGGCGCACGTCACCGCCAGAGAATGGAATCTCTCGGCATAAACTTTTCTTCCGCTGGAGGGAGTCTTATAATGTCCCTTTCTCTGCTTCCGAGTTGCGGACCGCTTTGTCCCAGTGTCACGACTCTTCTCCTGGGCCAGATGATATACCTTATGCCTTCTTGCGCCACATGTCTGACACTGCTTTTAACTTTCTTTTAAATCTTTATAATATGATTTGGCATACCGGTGACTTTCCATCTTCTTGGGCTGTGGCAGTGGTTCTCCCATTTCCGAAGCCTGGGAAAGATAATCTCCAGGCTACGAACTACCGTCCTATATCTTTAACGTCCTGTATTTGCAAAGTGTTAGAAAAGATGGTAAATATAAGACTCATGTGGTATTTGGAGAGGGAAGTACTTGTCACCGGTACAGTACGGCTTCCGAAAGATGAGGTCTACTACTGATGCTCTTTTATCCCTAGAGTCTTCCATTTGTGAGGCCTTCGCTAATCACCACCATCAAGTAACAGTCTTTTTTGACCTGGAGAAGGCCTACGACACGGCTTGGTGTCATGGCATTTTACAGTCTTTGTTTAATTTTGGCCTTCGGGGCCACCTTCCTATTTTTATCCAGCAGTTTTTATCCAGACGTTTTTTACGGGTTCGAGTTGGGAGTGTTCTCTCCGATGCTACAGCTTTAAATGACGGTGTCCCACAGGGAAGTATTCTTAGTGTTACGCTATTCGCAGTTGCAATAAATGGTGTTATAGATACTCTACCGGATGGCATTCACAGTTCTTTATATGTGGACGACTTGTGCATCTCTTTTGCTGCTTCTAGGATGTCACTGATTGAGCGCAAGCTCCAACTGGCGATCAATAGGGTGTCCAGTTGGGCCAACATGAACGGTTTTCGATTCTCCACCTCGAAGACCGTAGCCATGCATTTTGTCGCAACCGTGGTGTCCATCCAGACCCGGATTTATACCTCGCCAATAGACGCCTCTCATGCGTGGAGGCGACTCGATATCTTGGCCTTTTATTTGACAACCGTCTCACCTGGGTTCCCCATTTTCGCTCTCTTAAGGCGTCTTGTCGGCAGGCACTATCCCTTCTTCGGGTTTTAAGTCATACCTCTTGGGGTGCGGACAGGGACACGTTGCTGTTGCTTCACCGTACACTCATACTTCCGAAGCTGGAATACGGCTGTGAGATCTACTCATCCGCAACAGATGCACGACTACGCTCGCTTGACCCCGTGCATCATGCTGGGGTCCGCTTGGCTACGGGTGCATTTCGGACATCTCCAATACCTAGCCTTCTAGTGGATGCTGGTTTCTGGCCGCTCGACCTCCGGCGCCAGTCTTCGATGCTCCGGTGTTGGTTTCGCACCCACCGTCTGCCTGATTTTGTCCCCTGTGTGTCAATGTTGCGGGACTCGCGCTCGCAGGCGTATGTCACTCGACCGAGTCTCCCTAAACCTTTTGGCCTACGTGTTGCAAATCTCATGGCAGAGTTATCTATCGACCCCACTCCTGTGTACTCTTTCCGTCTCCCGCGAGTTGGTTATTGGCAGCTTCCTGTTATCTCATTATGCCCTGCCATGGATGGCAAGAAGGATTTTCTGCCAGCTCTGTCCCACACACGGTTTTAGAACACTTTTTTATGCATTCTGATGATATCCCTGTTTTTACTGATGGCTCCAAATCCGACTCAGGCGTTGGATTTAGTGTGGTTTTCCCCTCTTTTTATCGGTCTGGCAGCCTTCCTTCAGTGGCGTCCGTTTTACTGCGGAGCTGTCTGCCATAGTCCTAGCTTTACAAATAATTTTTACTCTACCGGTTTCGTCTTTTACAATTTTTAGTGACTGTCGCAGTGCTCTTACTTCTCTCTCTTGCACTATATCCTTTAACCCTTTGGTTTTATCAGCCCTGGAGTGGCTATACCTTCTTACACAACGAGGATATCGTGTTGGGTTCTGTTGGGTTCCTGGTCACGTTGGTGTTCCAGGGAATGAACACGCAGATCGCCTCGCTAAAGAGGCAGCAAGTCGCGCTCCATCTCCTGCGTCTGTTCCGTTTCGAGATGTCTTTCCTTTAATTCGTGAGGCAGTTGCAGCAATCTGGCAGAGGAGATGGCTAACGAGGGTCGCAACCTCGAAAATGGGAGAGATCACTATTTCCTCTATCCCTCACTGGACATACACCCATGTTTGAGATCGACGTTTACAGACTTTATTGCCGCGACTGCGTATGGGTCACACGTACCTTACACAGAGGTACCTGTTGAACAGGGACCCTCAACCTTACTGTGATGACTGCCTGGTGCCGCTTACCGTGCGGCACCTATTGGTAGAGTGCCCTAGTTTGATAGAGTTACGACACCGCTACCTCTACCGCTGTCGCGGTAGAGATAACGGTGTCTATTATATCTCAAAGGTCCTTGGACCAAAGTGTCTGGCCCAAGGCCATGACGTTTTAGATTTTTGGGAGAAGCTGGCCTTCTCCCAAAGCTGTGATTTTATTTAATTTTAATATATGTATTTTAATGTTTTATGTATATTATTGTAGCTTTTTGTTTTTAATTACCATTAATTTTATCGTTTTTACTTGTTTTAGCTATTTTATGCATTTTATTTAATTTTATTATATGTATTTTTAATGTTTTATTGAATTTTATTGTAGTTTTAGTGTTTTTTGTTACCTTTGATTTTATCATTTTTAATTTCTTAGTTTTTATAAACTACATTGTATTAAGTAAAATATCGTAGCGGCGCCATATGACCGTTGATGTTGCGGCGCCTAAAATTAAAATCCATCCATCCATCCATCCCTAGAGTTCACTTACACATGTACCTGGATGTTCATATGAGCTTCAGGAAGTCTCTCCAAGTCATCCACTATGTTTGAGACCTCTATCTACCACGGGTAGCATCATTTCGACTGCCAGCAAATAGGGGCCTGGGGGCTGGCATTCCAGTCCTAAGAATGTTCTCTATATCTGTCGTACGGTCCTTCATTGACTATGCTGCCTGTTCAGAATGAAATAATGAGGATAATTATAGGATGCCCGAGGACTGCATGGATTGAGGTCCTCTGAGGTGAACTGCACATGCCGAGTATTATGTGTAGGGATACAGGAAATTACTTGTCATACAGTTGGTTGGATGCTGTGCATGGACTCTGACTCTCTACTAAAGGGATTACTGACACTCCTGTATCATGATCCTCAGACTCCTACAACTTCATACCTAAGGATGATCTTGGGAGTACTGACAAGTGTAGGTGTAGCCAAGGCCTGTATTAATGTTATTATGTCACGCGACATAACCTGCCTGCAATCCTCAGACTCCTACAACTTCATACCTAAGGATGATCTTGGGAGTACTGACAAGTGTAGGTGTAGCCAAGGCCTGCATTAATGTTGTTATGTCACGCGACATAACCTGCCTGCAATCCTTACCGTGTCTGCAGTCCTTACCGTGTCAGTGTTGATATTCACTCATTGCATCAGCCCAAGAGGGACTGGCTCCCTCATGTGCTGCAAGACATGTTCATGACCAAATTGTCCAAGTACCCCCATGCTCAGGCTATTCTTGTTTATTGTGATGGGTAAATCAATGGCAGCAGGTCCGGATGTGGGCTGTTCATCTGTGGCTACATCTCTGCCAATCACTACACTGACACTGAGGTTTCCAGGTGGCTCCCTGCAGACATGTCTTCTACTAGGGCAGAACAGAATGCTGCTCTGGAGGCGCTTCATATTGTGGCGCCTCTCCATAAGAATGTTTATTTCTTTGTTGACAGTCAGGCTTCATTGTGTACTCTTCAGTCTATCTCCCCCGTGGACTGTGAGCTAGTCAATAAATGTCTTGATCTCATCCACGCCCTAGAAGGTGCTGGTGCCACGGTCCATTTCACATGGATACCCTCTCATGTGGATGTCGGGCTACATGAAAAGACAGACCTTGTGGACACAGTGGACCCTTGGCACTGAGTATACTTGGGGCTATGTTAAGAGTAGCATTAAGGACATTAGCATTAGTGATCAGTAGGAGCTTTTATGCCATAGACTCTATGGCATAAAAGCTCCTACTGAAGACAAATGCTACTGCCTCTATGCCATAGAGGCAGTAGCATTTGTCTTCACTATGGGCATGTCTCCCAGATCTGTGCTTACACTTATTGGAGACACACTGCATCACACGACAGAGTGCCAATAAGGCTCAAATTAGGATATAAATACTGTGACGAAATGTAGTTGTGTGTATTTATGTATGTGTGTGTGCGAGCGTGTTTTGTGAAGCGAGAGCGCGAGATGTATCTGCCTAGCCTGGGGTGATGAGGTGAATCCCCGCCAGCTACATTTCACCACTGTTTCGCCTGTTTCCTCTGTGCAGCATGAATGAGGTGTGAATGAGTGTTTGTTAGGGTGCTTAGATGATTGCTCTAACCGATGCTACCCTTTGTAGTGTGAAAGGTGCCCTGTGAGCTGTGTGGTAGAGGAATTAATGTTGCGTGAGAGTTGGAAAGTGTGTGGCGCACAGCTGGACAAGGGGAGTTTTTGTCGCCGCGGGCAGTGAGAGGAGTTGGAGTCTGGCTGCACGTAAAGAAGGACGTACGCTCGCTCGCTGTATCTCTGTGTTTTCTTTGTGGCCAATAAACTAGAAAAGAAGGTGCCTCTGCCCTGAGTGAGCCCCTGAGTCTTACTGTCAAGTCCAACTCCCACGATATCCTGGTTGCGGCCCACGAGACCTAGCAGAAGTGGAAGGTGGGGTGCTGTGTAGACAGTCACCGAGTGTAAGTGACCTACACCCCGTGGTAAGGACAGCTACAGCAGTATTGGTGTCGGGAGTAGCATAACAACTGGTTTTCAGGAGTGGGATCCTGAAATGATAAAGTGTTGTGCAGTGCTGTGACTTTAAATGACCCGTTGGTATGAACAGTAAGGACCCATGAATGGCGGGAAAACAAGAGGAGGCAAGCGGGACGGTGTTGCACCTAGTGATGGGGAAATGGAGGAGGAACGCACGATCCCTCCTGAACATGAGGGACAAGTGGTCCTGTGTTCAGTGCAAGAGATGCTTGCCACATGGGGGGAAGTGATGGCCCGCTAACAGGACACCAGGATGGACTTGATGGCCCACCAACAGGAGGCCATGATGGACATGATGGCCGTGTTCTCGAACAAAGTGCAGCAGTTGGCTACGAAGGAGGAGCTTACTGCAGTTATGGGATATGAGGATGGAAGCCCTCGAGGCACGAGTGAACGCGTACACCGAGAAAACGTGCACTCGAATAAAGTGAAAGAAAAATTAAGACGGTGGAGGAGAGACGCTGTGCTGCGCAGAGAAGGCGGCAACGCTGGAGGAGAATATGGTCCGAAAACAGGAGAGCGCGCCAAATCTCGACTCTTAGGCAAGGAACAAAACGACTGAGCGTCGCTTAGCTGGAACTGCTACTCTCCCCACCTTGCCACCAGCCACGCCACCACCCTCACCTCCCGTCTCTCCCCTCATCTCCACTGCCACCCTGGGACACCACTCACTACTGCGACGCCCATAACCTATCCACAGCAGAACATCTGATGGTTAGTTCAGCTAAACGACACCCCCAGGGAGCCTGTGTAGATGGGAAGGTCGGTTGTGAGAAGAAAGTGACCGAATATGACGGAAAAGTGTCGTTTAACGCATACCAGGCAAAGTATGAGGTAATTGTTCGACGTCAGAGGTAGACATGGCAGGAGAAGGACTTTCATTTAGTGAGTGTACTGAAGGGACAGGCGTTGGAGGTGTTGGAGCATTTGACCCCCTCAGTTGCGGTGTTATGACAGTGTGGCGGGAGCACTACAGCGTCACTTCGGCAGGAGGTGACAATCGGAAGTATTCCGTGCTCAGTTAAAGAATAGGAGGCGGGGAAAAGACAAAGCCCTTCCTTTTCTACCGCAGGACGTGAAAGCTTTAGTGAGGGGCACGTATCCAACGGCCAAAGAGGACACTGTGGACATGCTGGCGAAGGACTGCTTCGTGGACACCCTACAAGATCGCGAGCTGCAGATCCACGTCAAGCAGGTGGCACCTAGGAACGTGCATGAGGCTTTGTTTGGCACGGGCAGTAGAGTTCGAAACCTTCCTAGTGAGCTCTGGTCCTGTCTCCTCATCCCCCAACAACGATTCAGACTGGATGAGTCGCCCGAAGCGTAAGTGGGCCAGTCAGGCGCAGACAAGTGGCAGGCACCCCAACCAAGCAAGAGGGCGAGCCCTACACCCTTCAAGGGGGCGTGCTTTAACTGGGGACAGCTTGTCCACAAAAGGCACGAATGCAAGAGCCATGCACGCTCACTGGAGGACGGGAAGCGATGGATTTTCGATGCCTGCTACTGGAGTTGAGGGAAGCAAGGGCACAAGTCCCCGCGTTCCATCAACCCAAGGAAGTGGTAACACCATCAGGAAACGTGAAGCAGTTGGGAGGTAGGGCAGCCCCCCATCAGGACAAGTGGGTGCCCAGAACCGTCTAAGATGTCGTCAAGTGGCGGCGTCTGACGCTATCAAGGTGGCAGGGAGCATAAATGAACGCCAAGTGGAGATGGTGGTGGATACGGGGGTAAAGAAGACCTTCGTACGTGAGGGAGTTCTGCCAGGACGTGGTGTGAGGTGTGAGGGTAAACAACTGTGTGGAGTTACGGGAGACTGTATTCAAGTGAAGAGACCTGTGTGGGTGGACCTAATAGTAGGCAAGGTGACTGAGCACTTGCCAGTAATTTTGGCGAAGATGTAGGATGAGTGCCCGTTGGGGTTAGATTACCTGAACCGAGTGGGAACATGTGTCGATCTCTTGGAGGGTAGGATGTCAGTGAGAGGGAATGAAGTGCCCCTGAATCCTAGTGAAGAGCTCGCCACGAGGGTAAAAGAACCAGCAATGCAGAAACCAGAGCCCGTCAAGTCACGCAGATGGGAAGAGTCACCCGTACCATCACTAACACAGCCACACACCAAATCACACCCACCGCTACCTCCACCGCCACCAGTGAGAAGAGAAGCCTAATGGAGCCACCGAAGGGGAAGAAGAGACAGAAGAACCAACAAAAGGGCCTGTCTGCGTACTTAGAAGACTTAGCAGGGAGGAGCACTACTCATCTGACAGCTGAGCAGGCAAGTAAAGTGACAGCAAACACAGCATTGCTCGCACAGAACTGTGATGTGTTCTGCAGTGGGGATTTAGACTTGGGTCGCACATCATTGGTGCAACACCACATCTATACACGAGACAGTCCCTACATCAAGCAGGTGCCTCGTCGGGTTCCACCAGCAAAGAGAGAAGAGATGGAGAAGTTGATGCGGGAGATGGAAACAATTGATTGATGGTGCGGTCAGACAGTCCATGGTGCTCCCCTGTTGTACTAGTGATGATGAAAGACGGCACCGGGAGGTTTTTTGTCGACTACCGGGCGCTGAACGCCATCACTGTTCCTGACGCCTACCCTCTCCCGCGCATCGATGACACGTTAGACGCTCTCAGTAGGGTTCAGTGGTTCTCCACACTACTCTGGACTTAAAGTCAGGGTACCATCAAGTCGAGATGGCACCTGAAGATAAGAAGACAGCCTTCTCGTGTGGACGGGGCCTGTGGCATTGGAACGTGATGCCATTTGGCCTCATGAACAGCCCTGGGGTCTTTGAGCATCTGATGGAACGTGTTCTGGAAGGAATGCAGTGGAAGGCAGCAGTTGTATACTTGGATGATGTGTTGGTGTTTGCAAACAGCTTTGAACAAGAGTTAGCAAGACTCACAGAAGTATTCACCCGCCTGAGGGAGGCTGGTTTGAAGCTGAATCCAAAGAAATGCACCTGTTCAAGTCAGAGGTATCGTTCTTAGGACATGTTGTCTGCAGGAAAGGTGTGAAAACCGACCTGCTCAAAGTTGCTGCACTAGAAGGGTGGCCAGTTCCTCTGAACGTCTCAGAGCTCTGCAGTTTTCTGGGCCTGTGCACATATTACTGGAGGTTTGTGGCTAGGTTCGCTATCGTTGCTGCTCCACTGCATCACTTGACTAGGAAGGGAGCATCCTTCCAGTGGAATAACGAGTGCCAACAGGCTTTTGTGACACTGAAGAGAGTGTTGGTGGTAGCGCCAGTGCCTCCCTACCCTTAGGCCTCCCCCACACGAAGCGATTTTAGAAGCGCGACTTGAGAAGCGCGATTCTGGGTTGACCCCACACACACAGCGACTGGTGTAGCGACAGCATACCCCCTCCCCCGCCATACCCCCCCATCCCCGCTACTGTACCCACGTGGACTGCCCTCTCATTGGCCATAACACCCGCCAATGACGCGGGAAGCTATTTCTATTTCATCTATTGATAATTCGGTATCAAAGCGGTCAGCAGATCCCTGGTCACTCATCTTGCTATGCGTGGTTGTGATGCACTCCTCCAAGCCAGATGTTACCAGTTACCCCGCACTCCCCTCCCAGCTGCCCCGCGCTCGGACTCCACGTGGAGGAAAACTCTGCCTGATCGCTCATTGGCTCTAATCTCACCCCGACCAGCCAATGAGATGCAGTGATGAAATCGCGGGAAGCTGTCGCCTCGTATGTGGGGGGGCTTCATAGTAACATATGTAATTCGAGTCGCTCGGGAATCGCGCTTCACCAAGGGATATCTCGAGTCGTGCTTCCAACCCAGCGAGTCGCGACCACGTCTGAAGGCTCCAATAGACTTGCATTGACTTTGGAGTCGCGCTTCTCAAGTCGCGCTTCTAAAATCGCTTCGTGTGTGGGGGGCCTAAGCCTGGCCTGCTGTACATTGTGGACACGGACGCGAACCAAGAGGGGATAGGTGCCGTGTTTTCACAGCTTCGTGATGGAAAGGAGTATGTGATAGCTCATTATAGCTCGAAGTTCAACAAAGCAGAGCGAAATTATTGTGTCACATGGAAAGAGCTGGCAGCGGTGATGAAAGTACATACTCACTTCCATCAGTACTTGTAAGGCACACGCTTCACCTTACGCACTGATCACGCCGCGCTACGGTGGCCGAGGACAATGAAGGAACCAGAAGGACAGCTGGATCAGGAAACTGGAGCAGTACCACTACGAGATTGTACCTCGACCTGGCAGCAACGCCGAAAGCCTCATCCGCTGCCCTTGTCCACCTGAGTGTGTGCACTGCTAGCGGCAGGAACCTGAAGTGGCTGTGAGGAAAGTGACCGTCGCTCACAGCCACACTGAAGCAGACGAAAGTTGGAAAAGGGGCCAATGGGAGGACCTTGACCGACCTGTCTCAAGTGATTGAGTGGTTAGAAGCCAGCAGTGAAAGGCCTCCCAAAGAGACAGTGTCGTCCAAGAGCTCCATTCAAAAGTGCCTTGTTGACATGTGGGAGGCAATGAGTGCGAGGAGGAATACTGCACCGACGCTGGACACTTACATAAACAGGAGAAGTGAACTGGCTGGTGGTTATGCCACTCTCTTGGCGTCAGGAACTGCTGAGAGAAATACACAAGGGAAATACTAGTGACCACTTGGAAGTTAAACGTATGCTCGAGAAGCTTAAACAGCGTGTGTACTGGGTGGGCTTGCGCCGAGATGTGCGAGAATGGTGTAGAACCTGCCGTGTGTGCGCCACCAAGAAAGGCCCTGCCCGCAAGACTCATGCTTCCATACAGCTGTATCACACTGGTACGCCAATGGAACGTATGGCGGTGGATATAGCTGGTCCTTTTCCGTGAACAGAAAGGGGAAACAAGGCAGAGACTGGAGCTCAGTTCCTTATGGAGGAGGTGTTTATGCGCTATGGAGTTTCGAGTCGTGGATCAACCGTGAGTGCTGTAGTCTGCTTGGCATCATTAAGACTCACACTTCCCCTATTAGACCGCCAGAGTGACGGGATGGTGGAGAGGTTTAATGCGACTATTGTTCACCAGCTGGTCAAATATTGTCACGAAGACCAACACGCCTGGTACGTGTGGGTGCCTTATGTCCTCATGGCTTACCGTTCTGCTGAACATGAGGCCACAGGATTCACCCCAGCAAAGCTAATGTTCGGCAGGGAAATGAGGCTACCAGTTGATCTCTTCATGGGCCGTCCTCCGAGTACAGAACTTCCGAACGACTATAGCGACTACGTCACCACCATACAGCACCGACTAGAAGAGGCTTACTGCTGGGCGAGGACACACCTGAAGGTGCCAGGCCAGGCGATATGGAGGCATTACCAAGGCCGCGCTAGGATTGCTAAGTATCAACCAGGCGACCTGGTCTGGTTACATAACCCAGAGAGAAAGCTTGGTAAGTCACTAAAATTCAAGCCTGACTGGGAGGGACCTTATACGGTGGCAGAAGTGATATCCGCAGTGAACTACAGACTGGAAATGCCTGGTAGGAAATGGGCAAGCAAAATTGTGCATGTAAAGTTGTAGACAGACTGTGGAAGCACCTAGACGAGGGAGAGTTTACCTGGGGCACACGTAATGAAGTTGTGTCGAGTGACATTGCAAGTGTGGCTAACAGCAATGAAGGTGACTGCAGTTCTAGTAGTGATAGTGATAGTAACACTGGTGATAGTGAAAAAGTGAAGGAAATGAAGAAAGAGAACATAAGTCTAGTAGGCTTCCCAGGAAGAGGAAGCCACCAGCGTGGTTAATTGATTATGTTATTGAAATCTGAAGTAAAGTATAGTAGATTATATGTGCCAAAGTGTCTTTAAAAATTAAGTATTTTGTAAAGGAGAAAAGAGTATTTTTAAAGAAATGTGTTATTTAAGTTTATTGTAATTGCTAAGTGAGAAACGTGATAGGACGTCACGTTTTAAGGGGGGATAATGTGACGAAATGTAGGTGTGTGTGTAATTCACCTCGGTCGTCTGCTGGTCACCCAGCCAGTCTTCCCCATTACGGAGCGAGCTCAGAGCTCATAGATCGATCTTCGGGTAGGACTGAGACCACAACACACTCCACACACCGGGAAAGCGAGGCCACAACCCCTCGAGTTACATCCTGTACCTACTTTACTGCTAGATGAACAGGGGCCACACATTAAGAGGCTTGCCCATTTGCCTCGCCGCTTACCGTGATTCGAACCCGGGCCTCTCGATTGTGAGTCGAGTGTGCTAACCACTGCACTACGCGGGGTGTGTGTATACTGGCATGCGTACAAGCACATACATAGACATTCACTCAGGCAAAACAACTTTACTATTAATACATATGGGTACAAAACATGATTTATAGTGGGCCTTTCGGCAACTAATGGGGCCCGCAGATGGCAGCTGTGTTGCCCCGCGCTACGGCAAGGCTGATGCGTTGCCGCAGCCGACCTGTCTCTCGAGGCTCCCCGCTGCGTTGGGTGATTCTTCTACCAATATCATCCAGTAAGTCATTGAAGTCTGGCCCGAGCACACCGCTAGTCTCCACAGCAAGCGGTGAGAAATCATACCTCCGGGCCAGATCCTCGTAGCGATGGCGCATGCGATGTTCGGCGGCGCGAGCCGCTGCCCCAACAGCCAAGGCACAGTCATTAATGTGGGTGCTGCAGGTGTTTACGCAGGTGGCATCCCACATCAACATCTTGCCTCGTCTGAAGGGAAAGACTGTAATGCCGTCTGGGCGGCGTCCGTCCCCACGATCCAGGCCTTGGGGTTCAAGGGTGGCCACTATCCCAGCGGCAGCCAGGGCGCGGTACACCACGTCGTTGAGAGCAGCGTGGCGTGGCAGTTGTCCGGGATTCCTCTGGTAGGACAAACTGTGGTGGCCTAGGGCGTCTGTTAAGGCTCCACAGCGGCAGCGGTGAGGCTGTTAAACCCGCAGGCCCAGCCTCAATGCAACATTTATTCGTACAGCATCATCGGGGAGGAGGAGGCCGAGACTCTCTACGGGGATAGCAGAGAGCCAGGCTCCGCTGTGCGGTGCTGTGGCAGCGAGGAGCCGAGCGCGGTCGACCTGGTTGGCATGGCTGAGGAGGTCATCAAGGCGGTGTTGCGAGGCTGCATCGTCAAGGGTCCTTTGCCGAAGCCCCAGCTCTGCGTTCAGGTCTGGGCACTGGGTGTTACGAAAAATCGCTACAGCAGAGTCCAAGCGATCCAGTCTGTCGCCGTTGGGGCGGCGGTTGATGGTACAGACCAGGTCCCTGGAGGCCTCTAATGAAGCGATGTGAGCTGACAATGCTACATCTATCAACCGTCTCACACCCAAGCCCCCGTAACGGAGTGGCAAGGAGGCTTGTGTCCAAGAAGAATCGCTGTCAAGCTGGACGTTGCAGCACTGAGTATGTGTATGTATATGTGTGTGCGAGCGTGTTGTGTGAGGTGAGAGCGCGGGATGTATCCATGGTACAATAACTTTTTGATAGGTAAACGCACGAGAACATTATTGGAACCACCAGCTGACTCAGTGACGTCATCCGGTCGTGTAAACAACTCCATATCTTCGAGTGAGTGTACACGTGTGGCAGAATTTGATCTTGGATTGTGTTTCATGTGCCTTAATATTGATTTCTTATTGTTAGTATGGGCAAAGCTAGACCTTGTGCAGTGTATGGATGCACGCCTGCCAAGTCTAGTAATTTTAAATATTATAAATTCCCCAAGAACAAGACCATCGCAAGACAGTGGCTCCAAAAATGCTATCGTGCTGACACAGTAAACATAAATAATGCCGTGATTTGTGAGCAACATTTTAGTTCCGCCCAAATTAAGTGCAATTTGAAATATGAGTTATTAGGTTTCCCAGTTCCAAGGAGTTGGAGGATCTAAAACTGAGGCAGTCCCTGATCAAAATCTGCCATTTCGTGGACACGATAATGGAAGTGGCCTTTCTGCAGAAAATACAGGTAAGGAAACTTAGATTTACTGGCTAAATCTGATCAGTTTCAACACTCCAAATTAGAAATTGTATAATCTGCTTATGCCTAATGAACGAAATTAGTTCTACTAGTAGCCTAGACCTAGTCCATAATTTACAGGCTATGCCAGCCTTACAGGCTACTGACTGTACCATGGTACAATAACTTTTGATGTCTCTCGTTATTGTACCATGGGTTTACACTCAAGAATAAAGTACCTATATGAAGTGTGAATAGTTTAGGGCCGATGCAAGCTAAAGGAATGGATTGCCACGTTTAAATAGCGGTATACACTCACGGTCCATTCATATTACATGCATTTCAATGGCTTACGGTCCCCACTGAAATGCATTTAGTATGTGACAGCACCGTAAACAGAGCGTGACCGTCCCTGTATAGTGTGGATCGCCTTTCGACTCATACGTGCATTAGCCTTTAGCCTCTTGTAGTTTTACATGTAGAGAGAACAGTGAGGTGCTGAGGAAGACGACGAAGGTACATGAAGGCGAAGAGGATCAGAGGAAATCAATGTGCATTATGCAATTATGCATAATGTATATGGCTTGAAAAATCCACTAACAATGTTTTTGAGCCACATCTACTAGGCTATCTGACATGTCTTTATCGGTACAATATCTTGTCTATCGCTATGAAATATCATCGACATTCAATCACTAATGTGTATCATATTTAATTTTCGACTGCATAACTAATGGATCATGAAAAGAAAAAAGTTTCATATTAATTATTCATGATTTATTGAGTAGCAGACTATAGCGATCAGAGCTGGCTAGGCGAGTGGATGACGTCACAGAAACAGCGTTTCAGAAGACTTACCAGTAGGGCTGTGAGTTCAAGACTCGTGTGTCTACCTGTCTCGTTATTGTACCATGGATGTATCTGCCTAGCCCGGGCGGCGAGGTGGATCCCCGCCAGCTACATAACACTACTGTTTCGCCTGTCTCCTCTGTACAGCATGAATGAAGTGTGAATGAATATTTGTTAGGGTGGTTAGATGATTGCTCTAACCGATGCTACCCTTTGTAGTGTGAAAGGTGCCGTGTGAGCTGCGTGGTGAAGGAATGAATGTTGCGTGAGAGTTGGTGAGTGTGTGTGGCGTGCAGCAGGACAAGAAGAGTTTTTGTCGCCGTAGGCAGTGAGAGGAGTTGGAGCCTGGCTGCACTTAAGGAAGGACGTTCGCTCGCTTGCTGTATCTGTGTGTTTTCTTTGTGGCCAATGAACCAGAAAAAAAAAGGTGCCTGTCTTTCCTGTTCTGAGTGAGCACCTGAATCTTAATGCTAAGTCCAACGTCCACGATATCCTGGTTGCGGCCCACGAGACCTGGCAGAAGTGGAAGGTGGGTTGTTGTGCAGACAGTTACAAAGTGTAAGTTACTTGCACCCCGTGGTAAGGACAACTACGGTACTACTGGTGTCGGGAGTAGCATAACAATACTTTTGGAAAGTCAGTGCTTCTCCTGGTGTATGCTGTGTGCTGTGTGCTGCACCAAAGGGACACACTCTGCGTCATCATATCATGGAATGTCCTCTCATTGCTAAATTTAGGCCGCAAGGTCAACAAGACTTGTATAGCCTTATTGACCATCTAGACTCAGCCACGCTCAGTGATATACTCAAGGAATATCGTAAATTTGCTCCCAGAGTAGGATCTTTATGGAATAAGGTGTGCAATATCTGTATTTATTTACTTATATTTCTTCAATGTATATATATATATATATATATATATATATATATATATATATATATATATATATATATATATATATACATATATATATACATACATGATTTTATTTTTTGATACTCTACTTTCATGTCTTTGTCCAGGGGGTGGGTGGCAAAGTCCATCCTTCTTTGTTGTATTTCATTATTAATGCAACAATAAATGTATCAATCATTCAATCAAGAGGATGACTAAGACTCAGAAAGGAACGGCAGAAGATCACTTCCTTGCCGGAAGCCATACTGGCGATCAGATAGAAGATTGTGAAGTGACAGATGTTTAAGAATTTTCCTATTGAGGATAGGTTCAAAAACTTTAGACAAGCAAGATATTAAAGCTCTAGGACGGCAGTTTGACGGATTAAAACGGGTCATTAGAGATTCTGCAATGGGACTTGTAATTAATTAATGTAAAACCAAATTTCAATCTCTCTCCCGCCCACTATAAATAATGTTCCCATCCCTGGAGTTCATACACACAAGTACCTGGGTGTTCAGCTGAGCTCCGATGTAGGTGCGCTGGCAGGATCTCTAATAACTCACAGATGCTGTGTTTTTACTGATCGTACAACCATCGTTGTAGGATCGAAGGAAGGCAGTATTTCCTCTGACAATTTATTTCAGTAGCTTGGCCGTAAGAATTCTTTGGGCAAAGTTTTTCCAGTTAGTTCTTATAAGTAACATTATTCACTGGTATAAAATACTTTCATTACATTACATTAGTTATAAACTACACATACAATCAATTTGGCACTATGACGTGTGGTTTATACTACAAAAAATAAGATGCTTACTTTATCATCTCCCTGCACACGTCTGAATCTCGCGAGTGAAGACTCGTGAGGCTATAGGGTCGGAAAACGCCCAAATAAAATCGCATCGAGGTGAGGCTTTATATGGCATTAAATACTGATACTTAAGTAAGTTACAATTGCTTTTCATGCACATAGAAAAATATAAACACTTCTTATGATAATAGAGGACTAACTACAATATAACATATGTAAACCCTTGCGTACAGTAACATTCAAGAAGTCACTCCAAGCCATACACTATGTTCGAGACCTTTGCCTGCCACGGCTAACACTATTTCGGCTGCTAGCAAAAATGGGCTTGGGGACTGGCACTCCAGTCCTAAGAATATTCTCTATATATGTGGTATGATCCGTCATTGACTACTCATCGTACTTTTCAATATAGTTTAATGCCACCCAGCTCCATCCCCAGGAGCTTGGTCAGAATGAAGCCATGAGGATAATTTTGGGATGTCCCAGGACTGCACGGATTGAGGTCCTCAGTGCTGAATTGCACCTGCCAAATATTATATGTAGGATACAGGAAATTACTTGTCGTACTGTTGGTCGGATGCTTTAAACGGGCACCGACTCTCATTCTCGAAGGTGTCAAAGGTAGATTATTAGGATGGATCAGGGACTATCTGTACAATGGTTTCAAGATACAGTCTCCTCCAAGGAAATCTTTGAGCTTGGAACATCACAGGGTGGAGTGCTTAGTGCAATGCTTTTCAATGTTTTAATGGACAAAATTGCACGTTGTCCTTCCCGAAGAGCACTCAGATCTTCATCTATGCTGATGACATACTCCTCTAATGCCCCACACCCAGCATTCTCAAGTTAGTTATGTCACAACTAGCTGCATTGTGTGTTCAAATGGGAGTTACAATTAATGAATGCAAAACCAAATTTCAAGCCAAAGGGAAGGTCTCACAACCGCTCACTGTAAATAAGGTTCCCATCATCAGAGTTCATACACACAAGTACCTGGGTGTTCAACTGGGCTTCAGGAAGTCACTCCAAGCCGTACACTATGTTTGAGACCTGTCTGCCATGGCTAACGCCACTTCAGTTGCTATTAAATAGGGACCTGGGGGCTGGCATTCTAGTTCTAAGGATGTTCTCTATATCTGTCATACAGTCCCTCATTGATTACGAAGCCCCTATTTTAATACAGTTTAGTGCCACCCAGCTCCATCCCCTAGAGCTTGTTCAGAATGAAGTCATGAGGATAATTTTGGGATGCCCCAGGCCTGCATGGATTGAGGTTTTCAGAGCTGAACTGCACCTACCAAACATTATGTATAGGATACAGGAAATTACTTGTCATATTGTTGGTCGGATGCTATGCACAGGCTCCAACTCTCTAAAGCAGGGGTTCTCAATCTGGGGTTTGTGAACCCCCAGGAATTCACAAGAAGATTTCCAGGGGTACTTAGATGGCTGATTTAATGATACAACCTTTGCAGAATAATTTTGCCTGTTGAGTTAGTGTCAGTCAGTAAATTAACATTCTGTTCGATGTCAAATAACTTGCTGTTCAAGTACTAGATGGTCTTATAACTCAGAGGATTCTTAACGAGAAGAAGGCTGAGAACCCCTGGTCTTAAGGGATCACTGACCCAATTTCATACCTCAGGAAGATCTTGGGAGTATTGACGAGTGTAGATGTAGCGGAAGCCTGTATTAATGTTGTTATGTCACCGCTCCAACCCGCCTGCAATCCTCACCGTGTCGGTGTTGATATTCACTCACTGCATCAGCCCACGAGGTACTGGTTCCCTCATGTGCTGCAAGACGTGTTAATGACCAAATTGACCAAGTACCCCCACGTCAGGGCTTTCATGTTTATTGTGATGCGTTAGTCAATGGCAGCAGGTCCAGATGTGGGCTATTCATCCGCGACTGCCAATCGCTACACTGACAATGAGGTTTCTAGGCGGCTCCCAGCACACATTATAGGCAGGATATCAACATGTTAGGAGCAGTTCAGAGAAGAGCAACTAGGATGATACCAGCATTAAAGTGCCTGGAGTATAGAGATAGATTAAAGGAATTAAACATGTTTTCATTTGAGAGGAGATGTATAAGAGGGGATATGATAGAGTTATTTAAAATGTTCTCAGATACAAACTACATAGATGTGAGATCTTTCTTTACCTTAGAGGAGGGAAGTAGGACTAGAAATCATGGCAGGAATATTAGAAAGCAAGGCTGCAGGTTAGATATAAGAAAATATTTCTGTAGTCATAGGGTGGTAGACTTCTGGAATGCATTGCCAGAGAGGGTTGTAAATAGCACTAGTTTGACAATGTTTAAAAACAGATTAGATAAGCACTTAAATTTATTAGATTTATAATTATGTATAGCGCTGCATGATAGTTTTTATAAGAAATTTACTATAGTTAAACAAGACATGATCCCCATGTATGGGGATCACAGATTGTAGAGGAATTCGCTGCAAGACTTAGCCCTGTTAATGGGCCAAATATTTGGAATTAGTATATAATGTATTGTGTACTTGTAAGTGTATCTTTAAGTACTGATGACGAGGTCGCTGTGCGACTGATACAGGATAACCTAGTTGGGCCCTGGTGGCCCTTTGTTATCCTATTATTTATGTTATGTTATGTTACGTTATTGTGGCGCCTCTCCATAAGGATTTTTTTTTTTTTTTTTTTTTTTTGACAGTCAAGCTGTACTGTATGCTCTCCAATCTACCTCCCCTATGGACTGTGATCTAGTCAATAAAATGTCGTGATCTCATCCACGCCCTAAAAGGTGCTGGCTCCACGGTCCATTTCACCTGGATACCCTCTCATGTGGGTATCCTGCTTAATGAAAAAGCAGACCACCTTACTCAATGTACCCTTCAAGACGATACAGTGAACCCTAGCACTGAGTACACTCGGGGTTATGTTAAGAGCAGCATTAAGGACTTTGTACATAGCATTAATGATCAGTTGGAGCTTTGTTGCTATAGGGGCAGTGGCAGTAGCTTTCACTACGTACATGTCTCCCAGAGCTGTTTACACCTATGGGAGACAGACTGCATCCAAGGAGAGGGTGGCAATGAGGCTTAGATTAGGCAATAAATACTTTTGGGAATTCAATGCTTCTCCTGGTGTGTGCTGTGTACAGTGTGCTGTACCAAAGGGACACACTCTTCGTCATTATATCACGGAATATCCTCTCATTGCTAAATTTAGGGCTCAGGGTCAACATGACTTGCATACCCTCATTTACCATTTCTTAGACTCAGCCACTCTCAGGGATATACTCAAGGAATATCCTATGTTTGCTCCCAGACAGTAGGATATTTATGGAATAAGGTGTGCAATATCTGCATTTATTTATTTACTTATATTCTTGTAATGTATGCTATCTATTTTTATATTTTCAATACTCTATCCTTATGTCTTTGTCCAAGGGGTGGGTCGTAAAGTCCATCCTCCTCATTTATTATATTTAGTTATTAATGCAACAATAAATATATGAATTAATCAATCAATCACATTTATTATAATACAATTTTTGACAAATCTTGCGTTATAGACCTGAATTTTTTTTTTTTAAGTTTGCTAATCGAGTGTGCCTACCTACATTTAATGTTTTTTGAGTTCAAAGTAATTCTTTAATATGAGAATGAAATTTCAGATACAAATTAATATAATTATCAAAATGTCAGGAAAGTATATATATATATATATATATATATATATATATATATATATATATATATATATATATATATATATATATATATATATAAATTTGTTAATGTCCATGAATAAGAAAATATATTTTTTCTTTGGGCTATTAATCTATTATATATATATATATATATATATATATATATATATATATATATATATATATATATATATATATATATATATAGATTAGTATGTTGTCATTCATTAGGTATAATAGAATCCCAAAATTTGATAGGATGTATGAGTGTAAGCTACATGTAAGACTAACTAAAGATTATACCAGTTAAAAAAAAACAGCTAATATAGTATTCTTCTAAGATAAAAGAAAAAAATAAGGGTAGACACTGCCATATAACATCCTTTATCTATTGAAAGATGAGACCATTATAAACTACAACAGAGACAAGTTGCATGTCACTAGCTTCATAGTCATGATCCATTTTGTTCTCCTCTTGACTTTCATTGCTGGCATTTTGTTGTTCATAGTTTTCTTGTTCTTCGTGGCTGCGATGATCCTCTTCAAGAAACTGTCTCAGGTGTCCTCCAATTGGATGAATATTGAGGTAATAATTCAACGGATTGAAGAGGGAGTATTCCTGTGGGAGTGATGTTTTTCTTAAAGTAAATGGAAATGTGCTATAATAACTGCTAACAAAATTTTGGTGCTTATTGCAACGCTTGAATATAATGATTTGCTAAAGGGAAATAAACCTAAAGACAATGGGGTGTTTGAACTAATCTATCACTTCATTTGCTACCGCTCGTATTCATTCTTTAAACTTACACCACACATTTCCATTGCTAGAATCATGACAGTTGCAAGTCGAAGAGTAGTCAAAGAGTTAAGATAAAGAAAGTTAGATATGCATTAATAATGCATAAAAAAACATGCGAGTAAGATTTCAGTTGCTATTAGTGCTTGCATGTTCCATCTGCAATACTTTCTAGACACAATAATGAGACATATATCAATGTTTGGCAAGACTGTAGAAAAAAAAAATAAAAACATCAAATATAACTGAAAGATCTCTAGTATTTTGAGCCAGAGAGAAAAGAAATATATTGCCTTTACATTGGTTGTTAGCTTGGCCTATTTTATTAATTAATTAATTTATTATATATGTTTTTTAACCCAAGAGGGAGATTTGCCAAGGGCAACAAAAAGTTAGTAAAAAAAAAAAGGCCTGCTGGAACTGTTTCTTCCCTAAAAGATTTGAAAGGAATTAGCCAAACGATAGGGACAAATGTCTAGAAACCTCCCTCTTAAAAGAACTCAAGTCGTAGGAAAATGGAAGTACAGAAGCAGGCAGGGAGTTCCAGTGTTTACCAGTAAAAGGTATGAAAGATTGAGAATACTGGTTAACTCTTGTATTAGAGTTGGAGGGTTGGACAGAATAGGGATGAGAGGAAGAAGAAAGCCTTGTTTAGCGAGGCCACAGGAGGAGGGGAGGCATGCAGTTAGCAAGATCAGTAGAGCAGTTAGCATGAAAACAGCGATAAGAAATTGAGAGATGCAACGTTTCGGCGGTGAGAAAGAGGCGGAAGACAGCCAGTCAGAGGAGGGGAGTTGATGAGACGAAAAGCTTTTGATTCCACCCTTTCTAATAGAGCTCTAGGAGTGGAACCCCTCCAAATATGCAAAGAGTACTCCATACAAGGACGGATAAGGCCCTTGTACAGAGTTAGCAGTTGGAAGGACGAGAAAATCTGACGGAGACACCACAGAACTTCTAACTTCATAGAAACTGTTTTAGCAAGAGATGAGATATGAGGTTTCCAGTTAAGATTATGAGTAAAGGACAGACCGAGGTTATTAAGTGTGGAAGACGTAGACAGTTGATTGTCAATGAAGAAGAAGAGATACATAGTTGTCTGGAAAGTTATGTCGAGTTGATAGGTAGAGGAATTGAGTTTTTGAGGCATTGAACACTACTAAGTTTTCTGTCCCAATCAGAAGTTTTAGAAAGATCAGAAGTCAGGCGTTATGTGGCGTCTCTGCTTGATCTGTTGACTTCCGGAAGTCTTTGAAAGGACGCGGAAGGGTGTAGGGTGGTATCATCAGCGTAGGAGTGGAAAGGGCAAGAAGTTTGGTTAAGATCATTAATGAATAATAGAAAGAGTGGGTGACAGGATAGAACCCTGAGGAACACCACTATTAATAGATTTAGAAGAACAGTGGCCGTCCACCACGGTTGCAATAGAATAGTTGGAGAGGAAACTTGAGCTAAAGTTGCAGAGAAGGATAGAAACCGTAGGAGGGCAGTTTTGAAATCAAAGCTTTGTGCCAGACTCTATCAAAAGCTTTTGATATGTCTAACGCGATAGCAAAAGTTTCACCGAAATCTCTAAAGAGGATGACCAAGACTCAGTAAGGAAAGCCAGAAGATCACCAGTAGAGCGACCTTGACGGAAGCCATACTGGCGATCAGATAGAAGATTGTGAAGTGACAGATGTTTAAGAATCTTCCTATTGAGGATAGATTAAAAACTTTAGACAAGCAAGAGATTAAAGCTATAGGACGGTAGTTTGAGGGATTAGAACGGTCACCCTTTTTAGAAACAGGCTGAATGTAGGCAAACTTCCAGCAAGAAGGAAAGGTAGAAGTCGATAGACATAGTTGAAAGAGTTTGGCCAGGCAAGGTGCAAGCATGGAAGCACAGTTTTTGAGAACAATAAGAGGTACCCCATCAGGTCCATAAGCCTTTCGAGGGTTTAGGCCAGAGAGCATGGAAAACATCATTACGAAGAATTTTGATTGAAGACATGAAATAGTCAGAGGGAGGAGGAGAGGGAGCGACAAACTCAGAATCATCCAAGGTTGAGATTTTAGTGAAAAGATTTGAGAGAAGAGTTCAGCTTTAGAGACAAATGAGAGGGAAGTGGTGACATCAGAATGAAATAGAGGAGGGAAAAATGAAGAAGTAAAGTTATTGGAGATGTTTTGGCCAGATGCCAGAAGTCACGAGGAGTTAGAGTTTGAAAGATTTTGACATTTTCTATTTATGAAGGAGTGTTTGGCAAGTTGAAGAACAGACTTGGCATGATTCTGGGCAGAAATATAAAGTGCATGAGATTCAGGAGATGGAAGGCTCAAGTACCTTTTGTGGGCAACCTCTCTATCATGTATAGCACGAGAACAGGCTGTATTAAACCAAGGTTTAGAAGGTTTAGGTTGAGAAAAAGAATGAGGAATGTACGCCTCCATGCCAGACACTATCACCTCTGTTATGCGTTCAGCACACAGAAATGGGTCTCTGACACGGAAACAGTAATCAATTCAGGGAAAATCAGCATAATACCTCTTCAGGTCCTTTCATCTGGCAAAGGCAAAATGCCATAGGCACCTCCATTTTAGGGGATCTTGAGGATGGATTGGAGAAATAGGACGAGATACAGAAATGAGATTGTGATGGGAAGAGGCCAATGGAGAAAATAGGGTAACAGCATATGCTGAAGGATAAGGAAAAGATCAAGATCGTCTGGAATACAAGTGGGGATGTTGCACCAGTTGCTCTAGGTCATGGAGGATAGCAAAGTTATAGGATAGTTCACCGTGATGGTCAGTGAAGGGAGAGTAAAGCCAATGCTTGTGGTGAACATTAAAGTCTCCAAGGATGGAGATCTCCGCAAAAGGATAGAGGGACAGAATGTGCTCCACTTTAGAAGTTAAATAGTTAAAGGAGTTAGAGGATAGATAGACAGCACAGATAAATTTAGTTAGAGAATGATTATTGAGTGCCAGATGATGGAAAACGAGAGCGTGGGCACGAGCGGAAGTTAAGTCGTTGTGTACACAGAGGCAACATCCAGCTTTGGAACGAAAAGAAGGAGGGAACAGAGAAGGGGCTACTGTCAATTGCCTAAGACAGCTGTGTTTTGGTGAGGAAAAGAAAATGAGGTTTATTAGAGGAAAGGAGGCGTTCTACAGACTGAAAATTAGATCGAAGACCGCGAATGTTGCAGAAGTTAATGGAGAAAAAGTTGAGGGAGGTGTCTCACCAAAAAGGAAGCCATCCGACCTGGGGACATTTCGGGTTCCCTCCTTAGAAGGGGACTCTGAGGCTGGATTTGGAGTCACCATTTTTTAATTCTACTTTTAGGTGAAGAGTGTGTGTGTAGTAAGTGATGTAGTTTTTGTGTGAAGAAGGAGAGTTGTCTTTACAGGGCAGGCTATGACTGCCCCCTGAGTTGTGAGACATAAAGGGAAACGTTCAGCAAAACCACAGCTAAATGACAGCTCACATCACTCACTGAACTAGTGTTATTAGAGCTCGCTGGGAATAAATTATCGTTTCGGTAGGTGTCTACTACCTCTTCCTATGATAAACCAACCTTAATATCATCATCACATTTCCTTCTTTTTTAGTGTCTATTTTTCTTACACAGAGTTGGACAATTAATTATGAGTTTTGAACAAATGACTTTCTTTCTTAGATGTTCTTCCCTATGTAGGTTTCTATTTTAATGTGGGAAGTTACTGACTAGATTGTCCTTCGTCTTGAGGTCAACCCATCCTATCATGTATGAAACTTTTATATCTTGGCTGTTACTTTCCTACAGTAGTATATAGAGTAACTGAACATCAGAATACAGTTAACCAACAAGAGATAACACTTCTATGCTAACATTCATGAGTTTTATGCACCATAAAGATTTGTGTAGAATAAATTATTATGAATTTATAAAAGATTTTTGTAACTAATGAAAAATAAGCTAAGAGCCTATTTAGTTAACACTAAAGGTAAATATTCCTAATCATTACTACTGCATGAATTTACGAGTATTATAGTAAAGGGTTAAAGTGGGCATTCAAAGATTCTTAAAGTTTGTCTTAGACTTGGTCTTATCTCTCAAGAAGTCTTAAATCTTAGTATCAGTCTGGTCTTGATGTGCTGAGACGTATGTATTGGTGTACATAAGAGCAAAACTGTAAAATTTTGTATTTCTCAGATTAATAGTATAATTGTTTTGCATTTTCTAATGAAATAGCAAAGATGATAATTTATCATAATTTTTGTAAGAATATAAGTTCAGAGATTTGTCTGTATGTATAAGCAAATTCCATCAAGCATGAGGAGCGTGTATTTTGCCCCAGTGTTTGTGGCCTTTGAACCCAAGTGCCCTACACCTCTCACTAAGCAGTACCTCATTTTCTACCTTTTTTTTCATTAGTATAAAGGAGATGCATGACCACTAAGGCCAAAAGGGCCAATACAGGAAACCCAACTGGACCGATAGCAGGACTTCTTTCTTGTATAGTTAGTCAGTATTATGAAGAAGCAAATAGCCTGATTGGCTTCACCATTCAGCAGATAAAAAAAAAAAAAAAACAAAAAAAAACAAAAAAAAACTGCATATGGTTCTGAAACTAAGAAGGTAAATGAAACAGGCCAAAACCAGGACTCAAGAAGAACTTAGATAATAATTGTTGGAAAGCTGCATTCCCTGTTGACTAAATAACATTATATTCAATACTTGAATTACTAGCATTGACACATTACTTCTTCCCATGCGGCTTTCAAAGTTCTCTCTGGCTCTCCTGCCAAGTCTATTTCAAATAATGCTCCTGCAGGTGTAGTTTATTATATCAAGTAGTTCAGAGTAACTCAGGTCATCTAGAAAATCTTTATGGGGCTATAAATCTATCTTGAGTATGTAAGCTTGGGCTCCTTGTCCAGCGTTGCTAAATTAAGCATAAGTGTAACTCTCAACGTTAAGCCATCTCCAGACATGTCTGAAGTTATAAGACCAACTCTAAGCACAATTGAGGAGGTTAAGCACAACTTTTAGACTAAGCGTTCGCCTGTGACACTCTTCCATGCTTAAGAATATTTGTTAATGTGTCCCAAGATCTTCCACTTTCCAAGCAAATTAAATAATCTTTGCAACACAGTTGCCTCCTGATAATATCTAAAACAGTTTTTTCAATCTGTAAGACAGACAACTTCATGGAAGGCAACAGCTAAATCAGAAGGTGGATGCATCCTTACCCTGGTGCACCAGACATACTTCTCAGGAAGTGGCATTGGTACAGTCAGTTCTAAGTTGCTTAGCCATATGGAAGCAACAATACAGTCATCCACTACCTGTACATTGATCTGTGGAAAGAGAAATGTTGCTCAGTGAAGATTGTGTGCAGTTTATGTCGTTGTTTTATAGAAGATATTTCTTGTACAAAAGACTCAATGATCAAGAACATGTTGATGGATATTGAGATTTTGCGGTTAACGAACATTTCACCATTGGACATTTGGCTGACGGGCATTCCAGTGATGGACATTTAGCATAATGCCCAAATGGTCAACTGACATTTCACCGATGAACATTTTGCCGAACTGACCGGACATCCGGCGGAAGAGCTAAAAAAGACTAAAAATACAAAGCAAAATAAATCCTTATTCTAAACGAAAAAAAAAGGTTCAAAAGTTATTAATTGTAGGAATTTTTTTTTATGCGTGCTATGCCCATTGCAGTGTAAACTGGCAGTTTAGGTTTAGTTCATCAGGGTTACCCCCACTATTACACTTTCCTTTTTCAAGCTCGGTGACCCCACCACTGCTGCATATTCCAGCTTTGAACGTATTATGCTCGTTACATTTTTTTTTTTTTTCATCACATCCTTATCCATGTATTGAAATCACCCTAGTATTAGTCAACATCTTTATAGTTAGCGAGTGGTGTTTGTGCTTGGTGTCTGTGTGTGGTGCTTTTGAGTGTTAGTGAAGTGAAAGTGTGTACTGCAAGTGTTAGATTAGAGTGAAATAGTGGTTAGAATCAGTGTTTGTGAGTTAAAAGTATTTTGGTAGAGCGAGGAGACTAGGCTTGTAACCGTCAAGTTGACCTTGAAAGAGGATTAGTTGACCTCACTTAGGCCCCCCACCACCGCGGTTCCCCCACCCCGCCGTCACCAAGTATTTTTATTTGTTTGTGAGTTAACAGATTGTAAATTAGTATGGCGGTAGCTACTGAGGTATATCAGAGTGTGATTGAGTGCGTGAAAGAGTGTTGAGGTGGGATTGGGAGAGTTTGTTGTGTGTGAGATGTGTGGGCATGACAGGAAGGTCGTTGACTTTTCTGAGTGTATGGTGTGTAGGCTCAAGAGCGAGAATTTAGTTCTTTCTCTTGAGCACCGAGAATTGCGAGAGGAAATGAGAAAGCTAAGTGAGGGGAAAAGTGCGAACGAAGTTCTCATCTTTGAGTTGAAGGAGGAGGTTAAGAGGCTTGGGGAGGCAGTGGAAAAATTAGGCAGGAGATCAGTGTTAGGCCGAAGGTTGGACCTTCTGAGGGCGACAGGGTGGCTTGGCCCTCTGTCGGGAAGAGCAGAGTGGGGAAGAGGGAGCAGGCGAGCCAGACTGGGAAAGATAGTAGTCAGGATGGGCAGAGATGGCAGGTTGCGAGGGGAAGGAAAGCGGAGGCAGTTAGGGAGGATAGGACTAAACCTGTTGAGTGTGAGTGTGAAAATAGGTTCGGTTTGTTGGAGGGGGAGGGGGAGAGTGAGAGTGAGAGTGGAGTGAATGAAGTGGTTGTGGTGAGTGAAAGGAGAGAGAAGGGGGTAGAGGAGAGGGAGGAGGGTTGTGCCTAGCACACCTCAGGTGTGTGTGGTGGGTGACTCTCAGGTTAGGTATTTAGATAGCACTTTCTGTGGGAAAGACAGGGATAGGAGGACGAACGTGTGTATGCCTGGTGCAGGTGTGAAGGCAGTGAGTGAGGAGGTGCAGAAG
>NC_059301.1:36632282-36634782 GCF_017591435.1 Portunus trituberculatus
TCTTCCAAGTAAGCCTGTTGATATGAATTCCTTTTCATTCAAAATTTATTATAGCAATATATATAAAAGCATCTTGCTCTTGAGTTATTATGAAAAATCTGGCATAATAGGTCAATATTCATTACATCCACAATAGACTCCTTAAGGCTTTCAATAAGGGTTTACTTCTACAGTATTTATGTAGTCCGAACATAGCCTTTACAAGTTTTCCTTGCATGGACTCTAACTCATTCATACGTTTTTTATCGATCTTAACAGTATGCAATCCATATGTCATTACAGGTCTAATTGCGGTTTTCCAGACATAAGAAGCTGTGTCAACATTAGTTTCCAAGTTGCACAACCCTGTTCCTTGTAGTGCGTAAAATGCTTTTCTGCAGGCACTACTGCGTTCATTAACATGAGCGTGAGGTTTTCTATGGGAAAGATTCACTCCCAGTTATTTCAACACATCACATTCTTTCAAAATATCTCTATTTAGGTGCCATACAGGACGCTCCGTAAAATAACATTCCTCAAATATGATACATTCAGTCTTGCTAGGATTAAAAGACAAGCCATGATTACTTACATACTCATTAGAAACTTCAATCATTTGCTTCAGACTTGTTAGACTACATAAAAGAATATCATCTGCATAACTAAAAACATTAAAAGACTTGGAGCCAATAACAATTCCACCATTATACGCTGATAAAGTATCCACAAGATCTTTGTAAAATAGGTTAAATAAAAAAGGAGATGTTAGCCCCTTGGCGAGCAATCTAGAAACTTGGATATCATCAGATAAATATGTTCCCCACTTAATTTGTACCGTAATTGATGTGTACCACGTAAGCAAAGTAGCCCAGCAATCCTTAGGAATCGCTCCCATTGCCTTGTAAAAAATGACCTCATGACGTATCGCATCAAACGCTTCCTGGGCATCTAAAGAACATGCAAATGCCGGTGAGCCTCTGAATTTACAATATGAGATAACATCTTGCGCTAGCCCAGTAGCCATATTTGTACTCCGTCCTGTGACAAATCCAAATTCTTGGTCATTCATTTCACATATATATATATATATATATATATATATATATATATATATATATATATATATATATATATATATATATATATTCTAAACTACCTATGTAGGTCTATAAACAGCATCTCAAATGTTGTCAAATTTCTTTGTGGACTATGAACAAATATTCAAAAGCATCATTTGAAACATTCACAGGTGGGTGTAAGAGATGGGGAAGTTGGTGTATCAGATAATGCTCACAATTCCTAAGATGTAGACCGCTGAGAGAGTCCACAATGCTTAAATATCTGGATGTAGCAGTACAAGGAAGGTTATTTCTTTGTCTTTCATTTCCTATTTTATGCCCTTAGTACTAATTGCTGAGTGAAAGTACCAGTCATTGTTTAGTGAAAATAAATGGGTGGCTTATTATATATATATATATATATATATATATATATATATATATATATATATATATATATATATATATATATATATATATATATATATATATATATATATATATATATATATATATATATATATATATATATATATATATATATATATATATATATTAGAGATGTACCGATACCAAAATTTTGGCCGATTCCGATACCGATACCGATACCACCTAATTGGGCCGATACCGATACTACTACCGATATTCGATACCACCGATACCATTACTACTACTTATAGTGATTACTGCGCTGGACACCAGGATGAGTTGGTGGACGGCGAGCGTTATCAGATGGGAGGCTTTGTTTTGTAAGTCCTGAGAATATTTGTGAAATAGGAGCAATTCTAGAAGCTTTTTGAAGCCATTTGCAAAGGTAAATTACTCATTAATTGGAATGAATATCTTCTCAGTTTTCTGATTCTTGTCAGTTATTTTAAATTCTTACTTCTTACTCCTTTATCGACAATTTGGTCTTGTGCATTTTCATTATTAATTTTATTGACGATATTTTGGCGATCAAAAATATTTTCAAAATTATTAAAATTGTAAAATAGACACAAAATATTAGCAAAAGAAACTCATTTTGTTTTGTATGTTTCTCTTTAATTAAATCTGACATCATTTGACATTAATTCATTAGACATTAGTAGACCAATTCAGAAAAATGAGCATTCACCTAATCTTTCCAATTAAATAGAAAAAAGTTTAGTTTATTCTAAATTTCTAGTGCATTGCTATGATCTTAAATAATTAATATGCAACAAATTATACACAATGCACATGATTACAAAACAGAATCGGTACTTTCTTAGTTATGGAATTTTTACATCCTTAGGTTAACACAAGTATATAACTCAAAAATTAAACTTGCATTAAAATCAATATACATATATAATTCGAGCTTCCACCTATTTCAGTATGATATCTTGGAAAAGGCTAACACTAGCACTGTTAATTATAAATCAAATAAGAATATGCTGTTATTTACAATAATGCAAAATGCCTAACTATATATATATATA
>NC_059301.1:36642282-36669782 GCF_017591435.1 Portunus trituberculatus
GTGAGAAACCCAAGGACTCGTCCCAATCCTTATCTCTCTCCATGCAGAAACTCTTGAGCATGGTCTTGAGAGTTTGATGATGTCTCCAGGGCTCCCTGAGACTGCGGATGATAAGCACTGGACACAATATGCTTGATCCCCCACGCAGTCATCGTATCTTTAAACAATTTTGAAGTAAAGTTGGTCCCCTGATCGGACTGCAGCTCTGCTGGCAATCCAAAGTGTGTAAAGAAGGTTAACAAAGCCTTCAACACCACCTTAGAGTGAGTGCTTCTCAGGGGAATTGCTTCAGGGTACCGCGTGGTAACATCCATTATGGTCAACAAATACTTGTGACCAGCCCTGGTAGTAGGCAGAGGACCTACTATATCAATCAAAACCCTCGTGAAGGGAGGATCAACAGCAGGGATGGGGTGGAGTGGCGCCACAGGGGGTGTCTGATTAGGCTTGCCCACCACTTGACAAGTGTGGCAGCACTTAAGAATCGTGGCTACTTCTCCAGACATGCTGGGCCACCAAAATTGCGACGCAGGCGAGCGACGGTCTTTCGGATGCCCAGGTGTCCAGCCATGGGCCCCTCATGTGCCAACAGCACAAGTGCCTCACGCAGCTTCTGCGGCACAACTACTTGCAATAACTCACCACCGTCACTCTCCTGCCATCTACGACACAACACCCCTTGATGCAAAACAAACTCCTCCCTGCCCTCCAACTCCTCACTTCCCTCACCCACTGAGCAAAGAAGGAGGCCAACGCCGGGTCCTCCTGCTGCCTACGAATGAGCTCTGCAGGCTCTAGCTGGGTAAGAGAAAGGGGGACTATAGGGTCATGGGGTTGAGGCAACGCTGCAACCCTACGTCCCACACGGCATCGAGGACGGAGAGCTGGCCCAGGCTGCTCCGCTCCTGCCATGTGATCCGGTGAGTCCTCAGAAGGATCATCACCACCAGCCAGGCAGTCACCAGTCAAGGGAACAGCTCGCTCCCTGCATCCACGATGCTCCACAGGGGGAGAAACTTCCAACTCCCCGCAGAACTGGAAGTCTCCCCACCCTGGGCGCCAACTTCCAACAAATTGCCTGACTTATCATGCTGGGGCCTGTGCTGAACATCAGAGCCCTCAGCCTCCACACCAGGAAGCGACTCAGCACGAGTGCTACCTCCGGAGTGCTCTGCAGAGTGAGGATAACCATCAAACAACTAAGCTACACCCAACACTCCGTCCTCACTCTCAGCAACAACTCCCAAAGCCGAGTCCGGTGCATTAACAAGTGACTCCACGCCGTCACTGTCAGCCTCTACGCCAGAACTCAATTCACCACATCAGCACTGCTACTCCCACCTGGAGTTAATCCCACCTGGCTGCTAGTAACCTCCTGGGTAGTAACAGGCTCTCTCTCAGCCCGGCGGGCCTGAGAGCGGGTAACAACATTTACAGAGTCTTGCACCACTGGCCCAGACTCTTCAGCAACCTCATCCTCATCAGAAGTTGGGATCCATACACGACCACCAGCCAAATCATTCCCAAGCAGAAAGTCCACTCCTGCGACTGGCAGTTCGTCTGCCACTGCTACCTGAGCCGTAGCAGTGACAAGAGGACATGACAGCGTCACCTCAGCCGTCACGAACTCCTCCACAGTGTTAAGTCCACGACACAACACTGCCTTGCTAGATGTCACCTTCTTCCCAGTGACATTTCGGCACACTGACTGCTGTGCTCCCGTATCACGCAGTACAGTGACGGGATACTTTGTGCCATCAATCTCAACAGTGCCTCCACACAGGAAAGGACGGCACCAGTCAAGCTCACTATCCTTAACAACAGCGGGCGAGGCAACAGGGGAGGGACAGGTGGGCCAACCTGCTCTCCTCCTCCAAACACAACTCAGGCACACGCCGTGCCTTCTCACTTCTAAAGCCTGAAGGAGCAGTCAACTCATCACCACAAACTTTATCTGGCCACACCAACAAGGCAACTGGTTTCTGCGAGGACTTTGGAGTTTCAGCTGTTACTAACTTTGGGCAATTGAACTTAAAATGCCCTTTCCTCGGCAGTGATAGCACGTAGGCTGGTAATCATACTTGGGAGTTCTAGGGGCCGCCTTCCCCGCCGTCCCATCCTTCGCAGAAGGAGGGGTGGGGGCCTGGGGCTTTCCCAAACCCATCTTACTGCCGAATCCAGAATATCGCCTAAAGTGGCCTGGAGAGCCCGAGGAAGAACTGCCACCACTCCCTGGGCCTCCCTTAGGACCACCTTCCTTACGACTCCAACTCCCAGGCTGCTGCACAGGACGGTGGGCCAACACATAAATACGGTATGTCTGTACGTCTGTCTGTCAGTAACATGACGGTCCCAATACTACTCTCTCTGCTATCCCACGTATGCGTAGTTACATTTATAACATTAATAATTGATAACTTAATACTAATGTCCCCGGCACTACAGTTGCATCTGAGTCATCAGAAAAAGACTGAGGGCTCCATACCCTTTCCTCACAAATTCTGGAGGAAGAATTTTATATATTCTATCTGTCTTCATCTCTTCAGTCTAAATATTCAAATACTCCCAATATAAAAATGATCATGACATTTCTCCTCAAGCCTTACTAAAAGATATACAACCCTGCATCCTACACAGCAACGTAGCTGTATGCCTCCCATTAATGACTGTGGCTTCTGACTGGTAGCAAGTGGAGGTTATTGCTGGATACCAACCGTAAAAGGAAATTGCAATACAAAAGTTTACTTTTTTTACTCTCATAACAAAACAAAAACCTCGCAGAATTTTGCCACACGCAAAAGAGAAGATTTTTTTCATCATATCTTTGTCCATGTATTGAAATGCCACTCTTATATTAGTCAACATTTTTTATGATAGTCCAAATATTTTGCTTGTGTGCTTTTCGAGGCTCAGATTTTCCTGTATGATCATTTCCAGATCTTTTTTTCATCTCTCCTTGTTAGTTCCGTCATGTGACATTTCTTGGCATTAAACTCCAATTTCCACTTCCTGCTCCACTCATAGATCTTGTTTATAATCTCCTGCAACAACAGAGAGTCCTCTCTGGTTTTAATAAGTCTTAGCAGTTTTGCATCATCAGCAAATACATTCATATAACTATTTACCCTAATGTGTGTGTGTGTGTGTGTGTGTGTGTGTGTGTGTGTGTGTGTGTGTGTGTGTGTGTAATTCACCTCGGTCGTCTGCTGGTCACCCAGCCAGTCTTCCTCATTACGGAGCGAGCTCAGACCTCATAGACCGATTTTCCGATAGGGCTGAGACCACAACACACTCCAGACACCGGGAAAGCGAGGCCACAACCCCTCGAGTTACATCCCGTACCTATTTACTGCTAGGTGAACTGGGGCTACATATTAAAAGGCTTGCCCATTTGCCTCGCCGCGCCGGAACTCGAACCCGGCCCTCTCGATTGTGAGTCGAGCGTGCTAACTGCTACACTACGCGGTGTGTGTGTGTGTGTGTGTGTGTGTGTGTGTGTGTGTGTGTGTGTGTGTGTGTGTGTGTGTGTGTGTGTGCACTTCCTGTCTGTTACTGGTAGGAATGAGGACTGGCCCAGCGTTTAAAGATTTTTGTGCCAAAATTATCGTACACATCTGTCAAAAATTATCGTATTTTGAGCTAGATTACCGTACACCAACATTCTCCTGTTTACTTTGTGTCACTTTTACGGAATATTGTGCCTTCATTAGCCACGGCACTGCATTTATCTGCCATTCTCTTTGCTGTGAAGTGTGATAATGTTAAAAACGGCAGCTCATCTAAAGCTCCCTATGAAGATTTTTTTTTTTTTTTACGTTAAGGCCTATAGCGCCTGTAAGCACACTTGAAGAGTGTATGGGAAGCGCTGTTCAGCTTCCGCACATTAGTGACGCAGGCAATTTTATTTATAATGGTACCCATATTAGAGAGCCCATATCACCCCCGAAGCTCATCTTAGGTGTAACGATCTAGAACCTGGACATCTTGGTGACATGTAGGTAACTTAAACCACTCGATAAATGGCAAAGTGTTTAAGACTAATCACTTCAGGCCTCCCCCACGCCCCACCTATCCCTACCCTACAGTACAGTACCTTTTACTCTTAAAGATCTTTTTTCTGAAAAAAGTACTGTTGCTGGGAAAGATACTTAAGTAATTGTCACTGATGATGTAACTTTGTTCCTAAGTACTTTACATGAATGCAATCTTGAACAACAATCATTGTAGAATTATTATGGTCAGTGTACACAATTCTTACTTTCTTTTTCCTCATCCATATTCCATGTCAAACTTTGTTTCTGCCTTCTCACAGCGTCTTCGTGCCTCATTGTAGTCACCTGATAAATGCAAATTTATTATTTAGAGAAAATCATCACTGCAGCCAACTGAAAATAAAAATAAAATAATAATTTTGAGAAAATATTGTTACGGTGTCCTCACTGATACCATTGTTACGCCACCCCCCGTGTCCTTACTTAGCTTCCACAGCCGCGACAGGTGCTAACTCAACCTCAGTGACAGCCCAGGACAGCACAGGACGGGGCGGCAACAGACAGGGATAATGCTGGCGAAGATCCGTAACTAGCGAGGCAAAAGTACTCACCATACTCAGGCAGACTTAATCAGAGAGGCAGGAGGCATGAAACACTTAGCACAACTTCAATTTATTAGGGTTTAATACAGTACAGTACTGACAGTACAAAGTGTCACTCACACAACGAAAGCGAAGGTGGAGAGGACACACTGCGAAGACAAAGAGTATAGGACGAGAAAGAGCAAACGAATCACCACCTAGCTGACCTGGGAGACGGAGAGGGGACTAAACTCTCCTCGCAGGAAGAATTTGCTGGAGAAGAGCGAGGCACTAGGCTGAGGGCCGCTTTTCTATTCCACCCACCCACTGCCCTTTTTTTTTATTATTTATTTATATCATGTGGGCTTTTCACGGGAATTTATGGGCTAAAGGGGATACTTTTTAGGGTACCTCCTATCTCAAAGCCCACCCGCTAGGAAACCGTTGCCCTGAGTGAGGAAGCCCAACCTGCACTTAGACCGTGGACAGGATTCGAACCCGTGCGCTTGGAGACCCCTCGGACCCCAAAGCACGCATGGTTCCACTGTACCACTGGGCCATTGGCTCACCCCTGAGCCAATCACAGATGGCGTCTTGCCTCATCACCACATTTATCAGCCTTAACACTGGTACCAACGTACCAGTGCTGCAAACGCTATCTTCACTACCCCCCCCCCCACTTGCGCCGCCGCAACACTGCCCTCCCCCCAACAAAAATAGTCGTCCCAACTATACATCATCACTGTCACACACATAATCTGTTCACCACTGAGGTTTTTCCTCGTTCTGAAGAGGCGAGATACACATGGTTCACTCACAACCTCGTTCTCCGAATCCTCACGCACGCTGACAACACACTCTGCAACATTGTCTATTTCACCTCCATCTCTCTGTCGCTCCCCACCTTATTGTCTGGCGATGATGGTGGTCCCTGCCCACAACCGGTCGACGTGGAGAATGTGCGGCTGCCTACTTGTGCCATTGCCCAGCTTGTAGGTGACAGCTGAAAGTCGTTGCAGGATGGTGTACGGACCTTCCCAGTAACTCTGCATTTTCTGGGCGAGGCCTCGTTTCTTGCGGGGATTATACAGCCAAACTCGGTCCCCTACCGCACACTGGACGTCCCTGGCACACATCTGATACCAACCGGTCATGGCTTGTCCCGCGAGGCGAAGATTGTTCGACACCTGTCGCCGAGTGGTCTCCATCCGCTGTTGCAACGCCACTACGAACTCAGGCGCCGTTTGTGGTAGCTCTTCCCGATGTTGTCGTTCAGTGACCAGGTCCAGAGGCAGCTGCATCTCTCGGCCAAACATCATCTGGGCGGAAGCGTAACCTGTGGCTTCCTACTGCGCAAACCGGTCGGTCCTGATGACAAACTCAGCTCCATGCAAGTAAGAGTGGAAGTGGGCCAAGCTCCTCATTATAGCTAGCTACTCCTTCCTGGTGACGCAGTAGTTCTGCTCAGGCTTTCTGAGCTTGGAGCTGTAATAGGCTAGTACATACTCCTTACCTTCTTTTACCTGAGATAACACTGTTCCAAGGCCCTCTGCGCTTGCGGCAGTGTTGAGGATGAAGGGGAGGTCAGGATCAGGGAAGGGCAGCACCAGAGCATTTATCATCGCCGCCTTCAGACCACTAAACACGTCCTGACAAGCTTCATCCCAGGTGAAGCGGGCACATTCTTCCTTGTCAGCTGATGCAGGGGAGCAGCAAGGGTGGCAAACCCCTCCACGAAACTACAGTAGTAGCTGCACAGGCCAAGGAAGCTTCTCACGCTCGCCACCGACGTCGGGACTGGCCAATCCGCTACTGCCGACACCTTGTTAGGGTCCGTGCGCACTCCACCTCGCCCCACTACATGCCCCAAGAACGGCACTTCATGCTGGAAGAAGGTACATTCCTTCGGGTTCAGCTTCAGGTTCGCCTCCCGCAGACGACCCAGCACCACCTTCAGACGATGCAGCTCCTCCTCAAACGTCCTTGCGAACACCAGAACGTCTTCCAGGTACACTAAAGCTGCCTTCCACTGCAACTCTGCTACCACCTTCTCCATGACCCGCTCGAAACATCCAGGGGCGTTGCACAACCTGAACGGTATCACCCGGAACTACCATAATCCTTGCCCGAAGGAGAACGCCGTCTTCTGCTTGTCTGCCTCTGCCATCATCACCTGGTGGTACCCTGACTTAAGTTCCAAAGTGGACAACCACTGAACACCAGCCAGAGCGTCTAGGGTGTCGTCTATCCTGGTCAGGGGATAGGAGTCCTTTACCATGACGTCATTCAGCGCCCTGTAATCTACACAGAAGCGCTTGGTGCCGTTTTTCTTGTTTACCAGGACTACCGGCGACGACCACGGGCTGTCAAGAGCGCTCCACTAACCACTGCACAGCCTTCTCCTCCACCATGCGTTGCATCTCTTCTCTTTTGGCCAGCGGGACACTGCGATGGTGCTGTTTTATCGGCGGACTGTCTGCGGTGTTGATGGAGTGCTGAATTAGCGACGTGCAACCAAGGTCCTGGGCATCTCGGCTGAAGACGTCCTCGTGCTCCGTCAGCAGCTTCTCCAACTTCACCACCTGCTCAGGAGTCAGTCTGGTGGCGGTACGTACCGCCAAATCCACCACGTGTGGAGGTAGCACGAAGCTCGATTCACCCGCATCTCCGTCCACCTCACCACCGCAGCTGCTCGCCGCTGCATGGCGTCCACGGGCTATCAAAGTGGCGTCTGCAACCTCACCTTCCCTCACGACTTGGCAGTGCAGCTCCACCCTCTCGTCCTCGACATCTGAACTCGTCACTGGGCTCGACACCTGTTCAGCAGCATCCTCAAGGATCAGTGGTACCGTTTGCATCCTTCCGAGGTCCACACATGCTGCACTCTGAACCAGGAAATTCAGCCCCAGCAGACAGGGTTCCTCCATGTCGACCATGAATACTGGTAACTTCTTTTCAACGCCACCCACTGTGATCGTAGACATCACGGGGCCTCGTAGTATCGTACAGTGGCCAGTCACGCCACACAGTTGCCGGTTCGACGACATAAGGAGATTTTGAACTGCCACTACTTCCTCCCTGACGAAGGTCTATGCCGCACCAGTGTCCACCACCAAGAGACACGTCCACTGCGCTCAACACTCGGACCGCCAGTGCAGTAGCGTCGCTACGGCAGTTTACACAGATGGGACCCAGGGACGACATGGCTGGACAGTAGCCCGAACTCCCAGCCTGCTGGCGTTTTCCCCCACCATCATGATGTCCTTCAGCTGCGATCAGGTAGCACGGCGATGCCCCCACCGTCCACAGTTCTCGCAGCAGGCCTTGGTGGGAAAACGTGCTTGCACATCCTCCAGCGACCGTGTCCTCTGCTCACCATGGCAGTCACTGCGACGATGGCCATGTTGGCCACACTTCCAGCAGAGGCCACTAAACTCATCTGAGCTGGTGCGCCTCCTCCTCCCCTGCTGGACTTGCGTGCGGCGAGCTGGTAGGTGGTGGTGCGGCGGCTTCTAGGCGGCGAAGTGGTGATGTAGCGTCATAGCGGCGGCGGTAATGTACAAGAAGGCCTCAAATTTCATGGCTCTTGCCAGTGTCTGCTGCATATCTGCTGGGTGCGCCTGTTTCACATAGATTTGCACCTGCTGATCCTCCAGTGCGTCTACGAAAGTATCTCGTGACAGTACCATCACCATTTCTTCTAGGGCCACAGGGTACGCATGACGCACCAGCGACTCCATCGCCTGAGTTAGCTGTGGGAGAGACCCACCCTGTTGACGTGTTCTTCCCTTCAGCTACTCCCTGTACACCTCGGCCTGGAACACACTTCCGAAGTGCCTCCTTAACACCTCAGCCACCACAGTGTATGTCAATCGTTGGCTCACCGTCATGTGTGCCAGGATCTCCAGCGCTGGCCCGCACAAATTGGCCACGAGCTGTAGTGCTTTCTCCTGGTCACTCTAGCCCTCTCCTTGAGCGAGCAGCTCAAACTGTGCCTGCCTGGTATGCCTCCCAGGCCGCCTGCCCACTAACCCATGCACTTGAGAACCCTTGGGCCCACAAAGCGCGCGCGATCCCACTGCACCCACGGCGGCCCCCACCAGTACAGAGTACGATAACCTCACTATTTTTTTTTTTTCTAAAATCAATTAGTTCACAAAAAAAAAAAAATAAATAAATAAATAATAGTAGGTATTTGGGCAAAATTTATGACGATGATATGGGTCTTGGTTCACCATCACGGCAAAAGTAAATCCAGCCTGAGCGTTGCCTTCCCATGCTGCAGGAAGTTAGCGCTTGCTCTTAAGAATACTAATTTGTCCTGGACAGTACCCTTCAAGTGACGAAGGTGGAATCATTACAGGTCTAATAAATTTTGAGTATGCAGGCTTGAGCTCTTTAATGGGCAGCCATCATTGTTCAGTGTAACTAACTTTGAGCCACTTCTGGATGTGTCTCAAATCTTAAGACCAACTCGAAGCATAACTCAAGCGGTTTAATCACAACTTTAAGACTTAGAGTTCATCTGAGACAAACTTCCATGACTAAAGAATTTTTGTTGATACCGCTATGCATTTTTTATTCCATTTAATTGGTAGTTTTTTTTTTTTTTTAACAATGTGGAGCTTTTACGGGAATTTACGTACTACATGAAGTATTTTAGACACCTCTTATCTGAAAGCCCACCCGTTTGGGAATTGTTATCCCGAGCGGAAGACCTTCCTATTTTTGGACCGTGGCCAGGATTGGAACCCATGCGCTTTGGGACCCCTCAGCCCTCAAAGCCCATGTGGTTCCACTGTATCATGATGGCCCCTAATATTTCACGCTAAATCTTCCAATCCTTCTTTTAACACAGCCTACCTTTTCTCATGCTATACATGATAAATATGTATATTTGAACCTTCCATTATGTGAATTTCATCCACTTTATATTTCTGCCTGGAAACATGCATTTTCATTGTGATAATGTAGTATTATTTCATATACAAACACATTGATTTATTTTGAGTTATTGATACAAGCTGTCAATGATGGCCGCAGATCCATAGTTGGACCACCTTCATTAACAATTTTTCTCCTGATTTAAATTTCAGCAATTAGAATAAAAACTGCTTTAAAGTAATAGGTATAATAACTTATTTTTAATTCTGTACATTTATTTAATGCAGGAAAACGAGTGTGCGCTGGTGAGAGTTTGGCTCGGATGGAATTGTACATCATCACCTCCATGGTCTTCCAAAATTTCTCCATTGCTCCAGCACCTGGCGAGTCCATCAATTTAACACCTAATTTGGATGCTTTTTTCTTCCGCAAACCAATGTACAATGAGTTCATCTTCAGCATGAGGAAATAGCGATTATATTCACTTAGATTTAGTTTCACAGTCCTGTGTTTCAGCTTCAGACATTAGTCTTTTAAGGCAAAAAAGCAACAAAAACTGCAATAAAAAAATTCCCATTGAGGTGCCAGGCACACACCAAGATGGAAATACTAGATAAAGCCAATGAATAAGTGTTCTGAAACTTCTCTCTTGAGAAATTTCAAGTAATAGGAAGGTTGAAATGTAGATCCAAGTAGGGAGTTGTAGAGATTAACAAGGAAATGGATCAATGATTGAAAATACCCAGCTCGCAAAATCGCGAGTATTAGACGTCGACATAATGTAATTTTTCACAATTATTATGTAAAATTATTACGTTGTAATTATGTAGAAATGTGCCACAAAGTTCTATTATTACGCACATTATTAGGTTATAAATACGTAAATGTGTGACGTCGCCACATCGTTCTATTATTACATAAAAGTATTACATCGTAACTATGTAGATGTGTGGCATCACCACAACGTTTCGTTATTACATAAAATTATTATGTCATAATTATGTAGAAATGTGGAGTCGTAATGACGTTGCCACAACGTCCTATTATTGTGTATTATTTTCACTTTCTTATTTATATACCTTTCTTTATGTGGGGAATGTGAATCGTGGATCCAACTCCCTGCTCTGTGTTTGACTAGGAGGTTTAACAGATGGGGAGACACTGCATGGGGACCAAACCCGAGATCTTCTGGTTGTTGAGCGGATGTGTTACCAATTACACCATGGTCACCTCCTTACGTGTGATGCAGTTTACGTCATTATATTACATCATCATTACGATGATACAACGTGAACATACAACATTGATATTAAGTTGTAGTTTACGTCATTATGTCACGTCATACATTTATACAACATGAAAATATAACATTGACACTAAGTTGTAGTTTATGTCATCATATAAAATCATGTATTAACAGAATGTAAAATATAACGTTGATATTAAGGAGTAGTTTGCGTCATCATATTACATCGTAATTACCTTGGTACCACAAAAATAAAAACGTTGATATTAAGTTATAGTTTATGTCAGTATTTTAAGTTCATGTAATGTTATGATGTCGAAACCAAAATACAATGTTGTGTTTACGTCCCCTCACTTCTCTGACTGTAACAAATTTTTTTACTTTGATTTTCAAAGTGAAGCACATTCTGTCCCTTTATCCTTTCGCGGAGATCTCCATCCTTAGAGATTTCAGTGTTCACCACTAGCTTTGGCTTTCCTCTCCCTTCACTGACCATCCTGGTGAACTAGTCTTCGACTTTTTTTATCCTCCATGACCTAGAGCAACTGGTGCAACACCCTACTCGTATTCCTGACTGCCTTAGAGATACGCCCAATAACATTCTTGACCTTTCCCCTACGTCCAATCCTTCTGCTTATGCTGTTACCCTATCGTCCACGTTCAGCTTCTCCGATCACAACCTCGTACCTGTCTGCTATCCAATTTGCTAAACACTCCTTCGTAAATAGAAGATGTCAAAATCTTTCTAACTCAAACTCCCCTCAAGACTTATGGCATCAGGCCAAAAACACCTTCAACAACTTTACTTCTTCATCTTTCCCTCCTTTATTCAATCCTGATGGTAGCAGTGCCAATTCATCTGTCTTTAAACCTGAACTTTTCTCTCAAACCTTTGCTAACAGCTCCACCTTGGATGTTTCTGGGCCTGTCCCTCCCTCTCCTCCTCCCTCTGACTATTTCATGCCTTCAATTAATTTTTTTTTTTGTAATGATGTTTTCCATGCCTTAGCTGGCCTAAATCCTCGAAAGGCTTATGGACCTGATGAAATCCCTCCTATTGTTCTAAAAAACTGCTTCTGTGTTTGCACTTTGCTTGGCCAAACTCTTTCAACTATATCTATCGATTTCTACCTTTCCTTTATGCTAAAAGTTTGCCCATATTCGGCCTGTTCCTAAAAATGGGTGACCGTTCTAATCCCTCAAACTACCACCCTATAGCTATAATCTCTTGCTTGTCTGAAGTTTTTTAATCTATCCTCACTAAGAAGATTCTTAAACATCTGTCACTTCACAATCTTCTATGTGATCGCCTATATGGCTTCCGTCAAGGTCGCTTTACTGATAATCTTCTAGTTTTCCTTACTGGGTCTTGGTCATCCTCTATTAGAGCTTTCGGTGAAACTTTTGCTGTTACGTTAGACATCAAATTAGAGTCTGGCACAAAGCTTTGATTTCAAAACTATCCTCTTACAGTTTCTATCCTTCTCTCTGCAACTTTATCTCAAGTTACCTCTCCGACTGTTCTATTACTGCTGTGGTAGACGGCCACTGTTCTTTTCCTAAACCTATCAACAGTGGTATTCCTCAGGGTTCATCCCACTCACTCTCTTCCTTTTATTCATTAATGATTTTTAACCATACTGTTTGCCCTATCCACTCCTGCACTTATGATACCACCCTACACTTTTCCACGTCTTTTCAGAGATGACCAATCCTTCAGGAAGTTAACAGGCCACGCAGGGAGGCCACAGAACACCTAACTTCTAGTCCCTAAAATTTCTGATTGGGGCAGAGAAAACTTAGTAGTGTTCAATACCTCAAAAACTCAATTCCTCCATCTATCAACTCAACACAACCTTGCAGACAATTATCCCCTCTTTTTCAATGACACTCAGCTGTCCCCATCTTCTACACTGAATATCCTCGACATATCCTGTACTCATAATCTAAATTGGAAACTCTACTTTGTATTTCTTGCTAAATCAGCTTCTATGAAGTTAGGCGTTATGAGGCGTCTCCGCCAGCTTTTTTCGCCTCTCCAACTGTTAACTCTGTACAAGGGCCTTATTTGCCCTTGTATGGAGCACTCTTTGCATGTTTGGGATGATTCCACCGACTCAGCTTTACTAGATAGGATGAAATCAAAAGCTTTTCGTCTCATGAACTCCCCTCCTCCGACTGACTGTCTTCAGGCTCTTTCTCACCGCTGGAATGTTGCGTTTGTTGCTATGTTTCATCGCTATTTTCATGCTAACTGCGTGCCTCCCCTCCTCCTGGGGCCTAGCTGCACAAGGCTTTCTTCTTCCTCTCACCCCTATTCTGTCCACCTTTCTAATGCAAGAGTTAACCAGTACTACTCTCAGTCTTTCATACCTTTCTCTGGTAAACTCTGGAACTTCCTTCCTGTGTCTGTATTTCCAACTTCCTATGATTTAACTTCATTCAAGAGGTAGGTTTTAAGACATTTGTCCCTCTCCTTTGGCTAATTCTATCGGTTCTGTAAGGAGACTGGCAACTGAATAGGCCTTTTTTCCTTATATTTTGGTTGCCAGTTGGTCAGTTCTCTCTTACTTAAAAAAGAAAATGTTACCTCGGTAATATAGCTTTTTGCATTAAAGAGTTGGATAGCATAGAGATGAGAGAATAGAGAATGTCCTTCTGCAGCGAAGTCACGGTAGGATCGGAGGCATGCAGCTAGCAAGATCAGAAGAGCAATTGCCATGGAAATAACGATAAAAGATAGCAAGAGCTGCAACAATGCGGCTATGAGAAAGAGACTGAAGACACAGCTAGAGGAAAGGAGTTGATAAGACGAAAAGCTTTTGATTCCACCCTGTCAGAAAGAGCTGTATGAGTGGAAACCCCATACATATAAATAAATGGATGGTTAAGGTCTCTGTATAATGTTAGCAGTTTAAGAGTGTGAGAAAAGCTAGCAGAGACGACTCAGGACGCTTAACTTCATAGAAACTGCTTTAGCTAAAGATGAGATGTAAAGTTTCCAATTTAGATTATAAGTACATGGCAGATGGTTTATGGACGAGTCGAGCGTGAACCAACTCCAGCGTGCCAAGTCGAGCGCACTGGAGACAGGTTGAGCGTCAAAACAATAGTAAGATTTAGGGAATTTTCCCCAGACAGAACAGTGTTAACATTTGGAGAGAAAATTCCCTAGACGACATAATCTAGGCTGATGTTTTTTTGTGAATCATGACGGTTGTGTCATGCTTTCGAATGTTCTAAAGTAGAACCTCAAATAAAGTTGTACTATCATAAAATAGTACATCAAATAAAGCTGTATTCATCCTCTATAGAATAGTGAAAACCAGATTGGAATGGAGAAAAGGAATAAATGAAAAATCAAGTCTAAAGATTACACAAAATCCGAACTCGTTATGTTCAATATTTTACCCCAAGGAGGTTGAATAATGGAAGTCGGCATGGCATTACAAAAGTGAAGGCAATACACTGGTCCGCTGTTGCCCCTAGCCCCTTACACCCAAAACATTACCAGCCACCTACTGAAAATGCATAAGAACACCAGAGTTACTTACGCTCCTTATTTTCCGTCTTATGTCCATGTTTCGAAGCCGCCTACCATATATGTGACCTTAAAAGACTCACAACAGTCGTGGCATACTGTGCCAGGAAGAATTAAACTATAAATCATACATAGAAATTAGATAATATAGTGTTTTTTAGCTTTGATGTACTTGGGTGAGATGTAGGAAAATAAGCTGTGTTGGGGCAAACGTATGGCTGGAACAGGTCCTGTACACATGTAAATATACATAACTTGAAAAATATTCATTTGCAAAGGAAGTGACATGGCCTATTATACCATCACTCAGGGACCATTAATCTGGGGAAAAAAAGACGATCGAGTTGGTATGCCGCTCGAGTTAGTGTGCCCTCGACTTGTCCAGGTACCGGGCAGACCAAGGGTGTTCAGTGTACATGAGGTGGATAGTTGAGTGTCGCTGAAGAAGAGGGAATAGTTGTCTAGTAATTTGTGTCAAGTTAAATAGATGTAGAAAGTTTTATTAGGCATTGAACAATACTAATTAAGTTTCTTCTGCTCAAATAAAAAATGTTGGAGAGATTAGAAATGAGGTGTTCCGTGGCTTCGGATGCAAGCTAATATGTACTGTCACGAATACTCGTACTGTGTACTGGCTGCTATGTACGTACACATAAGAGTCAACGGTACATGGAGGCCTGTCTCCGTGGCTTCCCTGTGTGATCAGTCTACTTGTTGAAGCTTTGATCGTCAATGAAAAGAAGTGTAAATGAGCAAGGTTATATGTCATAAGCATTAGGGTAGATAAGACAAAAAGTTTGACTGAGAAGAATATTGATGAACAATTGGAAGATAGTGGGCGACAAGACAGTACCCTGAGGAACACCACTGTTAATAGATTTTGGAGAATAGTGATCTATCTCAAATGAATAGAAAGGTCCGAAAGAAAACTTGACATAAAGTTGCAGAGAGAATGAATGCTAAAAGCTGTAGAAGGGTAGTTTGTAGATCAGCACTTTGTCCCTGACTCTATCAAAAAGCTATTAATACTGTCTAAAGAAACACCAAAAGTTTCACCAAAATCGCTAAAAGAGAATGACGAAGGCTCGACAAGGAAAACCAGCTATAGCATCGATCAGATATAAGATTGAAGAGTGATAGATGGTTAGGAATCTTCCTGTTGAAAACAGATTTTAAAACTTTATATAGCCAGGGTGCTTTTGTCACTTACCATACTACATGCCTTGGGAAAGCTACTTCAGTATGATTACGATCCTTTAGTTCCAGAATATTTAATAAATTTGGTAACTTCATTTATACAGAGAACCCAGAATTACCAGTTCCAATTTGAAATCCGACTTGTTTACGGTCCACTCATACTAGGAAGGATGATAAAACCTGTCAGCTATTGTTCAAAACAAATAATTATCAAGTTCTGTTGTCATCACATATCTGCAACTGCACTTATCATATCAGAGTCATCTGCAAGTCAAAATTAATGTTTAATTAGAAGACTACTCAATTTCTGTCATCATCACATTTTTCAATGTTATGATGCATATGTAAATTCTCTCTCTCTCTCTCTCTTCACAATAAGAGATAATAGTTGTAATAAACTGTTTGTAGGTTATGTAATTTTAACATAATTTTCTTATAACTTTACAATTAACACCTATACTTAAGTTACTTTTGCAGTATTGTTGCGCAAGGAAAAATTTATATAACATATCATGTATCTTTTGATCTTAGGAAACAAATCAGCTAGCATGCCCTGAAAATGACAAATATATAATTGAAATTAATGAACTGTTTGAGAATGTCTACCTTATATATATATATATATATATATATATATATATATATATATATATATATATATATATATATATATATATATATCGGTATTGGTGAATAAACGCCAACAGGAGTGGTGCAGTTTACTGAACAACAGTAGTACAGGCTAAGTGGTGCGGTCGTGTTGGCTGCGAGGAGAGGACTGCTTCGTCCGCTGGCTCTCTTCGTCTGGTCACCTCTCTCTATCGCTGATTGGTTAGCCCAGTCGCCCCAGGCTAAGGAGAGTTCGAAGCCCGGCTTGTGGCGGAGCTTCGGTGGTGCGACTTGAGCTGGCTGGGTGACGGTTCGAGGTTTCCGTGGTTCGTGGTGCCACATAGCTCCCCCCCAGAACTGGAGTACAGCCAGCGGTTAGGTGGTTGAGAGGTGCGTCCTGATCGTGTGATTCGAGATGAAGGTGTTGATGGAGCTTTTCGAGACACTGGACGTCCTCTGGGGCGTGGTTGTGCTACCTGCACCGGCGTGTCGAGGTCCAAATGAGCCGGCTTCAGGCGGTCAATAGAGACCGTCTCGTGGCGGCCTCCGTAGTCGATGATGAAATTCTTAGGCTGCCGTTGCAATACCCGGAACGGCCCCTCGTATGGCTTCGTGAGTGGTGATCGAAGTGCATCTCTGTGTAGAAAAACAAAATTACTGTTTTGAAGGGCAGGTGGGACGTACTTGGGGTTGAGGCCGTGTTGAGATGTAGGGACAGGGGCGAGAGTCCCAACCTTCTCTCGAAGACGTGAGAGGACGGTCAGAGGAGGATCCTTTTGTGCACGTGGCGCTGCGATAAAGTCACCTGGAACCGTGAGTGGAGCACCGTATACCAGTTCAGCTGAAGAGGTAGCCAAGTCTTCCTTTGGAGCGGTGCGTATACCAAGCAGAACCCACGGTAGCTCGTCCATCCAGTCTGGTCCTTTCAACCTTGCCTTGAGAGCAGTCTTCATGTGTCGGTGAAAACGTTCCACCATCCCGTTTGCCTGTGGGTGATAAGCAGCTGTGTAGTATAAACTTACCCCAAATAATTTTGCCATTGCCGACCATAATCCAGAAGTGAACTGTGCACCTCTGTCAGAGGAAATGTGAGCTGGCATGCCAAAGCGGGCAACCCAGTTGCTGATAAGGGCCTGGGCGCAGGTGGTGGTGGAGGTATTCGAGAGTGGAATTGCCTCAGGCCATCTTGTGAACCGGTCCACGATGGTGAGAAGGTGAGTTGCTCCTCTGGACTGGGGGAGAGGCCCTACGATGTCAATGTGGATATGATCGAAGCGTCGATCACGAAGGGCAAAACTCTGCAGTGGTGCTTTGGTGTGGCGATGAATTTTCGAAGTTTGGCAAGGGATGCACGCTCTAGCCCAATTACCTACATCCCTACGCATCCCGTGCCACATGAACTTGGATGCCATCAACGTTTTTGTTGCTCGGATGGAGGGATGAGCAAGGCCGTGGATGATGTCGAAGATTCGGCGGCGCCAGTCTGTTGGGACGATGGGTCTTGGATGTCCAGTGGACACATCACAGAGGAGCGTTGAGTTCGCTGGCCCAAAACGCACATCTTCCAACACCAGGCCTGAGATGGCAGTACGATAGGCGGACATTTCCTCATCCACTTGCTGGGCGGCCACTTGAGCTCTGTAGTCTATCCCAGGCTCCAAAGCATTGATGGTGGCGCGTGATAATGCATCCGCAACTTTGTTACATTTCCCCGAGAGGTGTTCTATGCGCGTGGTGTACTCCGAGATGTAGGCAAGATGTCGCTGCTGTCTGGCTGACCAAGGGTCAGACACCTTGCTGAAGGCAAACGTAAGTGGCTTGTGATCGGTAAACGCAGTGAAAACTCTCCCTTCGAGAAAGTAGCGAAAGTGCCGGATCGCTAGGTAGAGTGCGAGAAGCTCCCGGTCGAAAGCGCTGTACTTACGTTCTGGTGGTCTCAGACGACGACTGAAAAAGGCGAGGGGGCGCCATTCACCGTTGAAGAGTTGTTCAAGTACACCTCCCACAGCCGTTTCCGACGCATCAACCGTGAGGGCAGTCGGGGCATCAAGTCTGGGATGCACGAGCATCGTTGCCTCGGCCAGTGCTTCCTTGGCGTTCTCGAATGCGAGTGAGGCAGCATCATCCCATGGGAGCTCCTTGGACTTGGATGCTAGGAGTTTGAAGAGGGGTTCCATGATGCTGGCGGCTGCTGGCACGAAACGATGATAGAAGGTTACCATGCCCACGAACTCCTGTAGTCCCTTCACAGTAGATGGTTTCTGGAAGTTGCGGATGGCGTCAACTTTGGCTGGTAATGGTACAGCTCCCTGGTGATCAATGCGGTGGCCAAGAAAGTTGATGGAGCATAGGCCAAACTGGCACTTAGCCAGATTGATGGCCAGGCCATGCTCGCTCAACTTCTGGAACAGTTGCGCAAGGTGAGTACGGTGTTCTTGCCTGGAACGACTGGCGATAAGGATATCATCCAGGTAAATGAAGACGAAATCCAAGTCCTGACTCACGGTGTCCATAAGGCGTTGGAATGCCTGGGCCGCGTTCTTTAGGCCAAAAGACATGCGTAAGAACTCAAAGAGCCCAAACGGAGTGATGACTGCAGTCTTGGGGACATCATCAGGATGGTGGTAGCCACGCACTAGGTCAATTTTCGAAAAAATCTTGGCGCCATCGAGGTTCGCTGTGAAGTCCTGGATGTGTGGCACTGGTTACCGGTTCGCTGTTGTGACATCGTTGAGACGACGGTAGTCCCCGCAAGGCCTCCAGTCTCCATTTGATTTCCGAACCATGTGGAGTGGGGACGCCCATGGACTGTCTGAACGACGCACAATACCCATTTCCTCCATCTTGCGAAATTCCTCTTTAACTTGAGAGAGCTTGTTAGGGGGAAGCCTGCGTGCACGCGCATGTAGGGGTGGCCCTGTTGTAGAGATGTGGTGCATCACACCATGCTTCGGCATGGCGGAGTTGAACTGTGGCTCGACGATATCTGGGAACTGTGCTAATATCTTGGCGAATGCGTTGGCAGAGGCAGTCACAGAACCGAGTTGGGGAGCTGGTAGTAAGACACAGGACAGCTGTATCGATTCAAACGTCTTAGACTCAACAAGGCGGCGCCCTTTCGTATCGATGAGCAAGGAGTGTGCACGGAGGAAGTCGGCCCCGAGTAATGCTTGTGAGACGTCAGCGATGGTGAACGTCCATTTGAGGCGGCGAGATTTGATGTGTAGATGGATCATGCGTGTGCCATATGTTTTAATGATGCTACCGTTGGCTGCAGTCAAGGGTCCACTTCTTTTCCCTGAACGAACATCTTTGCTGGAAGGGGGCAGTACACTCACTTCTGCCCCTGTGTCGATCAGGAATCGGCGTCCCGAAGGGCGATCACTGATGTAGAGGAGATGTTTCTGGCCGGCGGCAGTGGACATTACCGATGGCCAGGTGCAGCGTTTCCCGGATGCGTGCAAGGTGGGCGGCATCTGCGGGCGTCGGCGCCCCACCTTTGATGGTAGTAGCACCACTTCGTTGTTTCATCAGAACGAGCACCGGTACATCGCGCTGGGCGTTTAGTCACCACTGCCACGTTGTTGATGGAGGATTCATCATATTGCTTGCTGTGCCACAGGGTGTCTGCACGTGCTGCCAACTTGCGAGGGTCAGTGAAGGTTTCGTCTGCAAGGATCAGGCGTATGTCCTCGAGCATCTGCTCCAGGAAGAGTTGCTCGAAGAGAAAGCAAGGCTTATGTCCGTCCATCAGAGCAAGCATTTCATTCATGAGCATGGATGGCTTGAGGTCGCCAAGGCCGTCCATGTGAAGAAGTCTGGCTGCTCTGGCACGTCTGCTTAGGCCGAAGGTATTGCTGAGGAGCTCCTTGATCCCTTCATACTTGTCATCGGATGGAGGATGGCGAAGGAAGTCGATGACGTCTCCAGCTGTTTCCTGATCTAGTGCGCCGACCACGTAGTAGTATTTGGTGGTGTCGGCCGTGATTTGACGTATGTGGAATTGAGCTTCTGCCTGTTCGAACCACACCTGGGGTTGGGAAATCCAGAAGGTGGGTAGCTTGAGTGCAACTGCATTCTGTTGCTCCTTGCCGTCTTCTTTACTCATGGTGGAATCCAAAATATGCCGTTTCTTGGAGAGCTCCGGGGTCACCAATGTAGCGGTATTGGTGAATAAACGCCAACAGGAGTGGTGCAGTTTACTGAACAACAGTAGTACAGACTAAGTGGTGTGGTCGTGTTGGCTGCGAGGAGAGGACTGCTTCGTCCGCTGGCTCTCTTCGTCTGGTCTCCTCTTTCTATCGCTGATTAGTTAGCCCAGTCGCCCCAGGCTAAGGAGAGTTCGAAGCCCGGCTTGTGGCGGAGCTTCGGTGGTGCGACTTGAGCTGGCTGGGTGACGGTTCGAGGTTTCCGTGGTTCGTGGTGCCACATATATATATATATATATATATATATATATATATATATATATATATATATATATATATATATATATATATATATACTTTAATCCCATTGTATTTTAGAGTCAACCTTCCGAATTATCTTTCTCCATTTGTTTCTATCCAGTAGAAACAATAACTAGCGTTTACACAAACATCTTAATTTTCTAACCAATTTCTTCCTTATATATAAGACGTATTACAATTTTAATGTATTTATATTACTTTTAGACCACTGATGATGACATACTGAGATGTCGAAACGTCTGGTATATAAGGAAAGAAGTGGTTAGAAAAGAAAGATGTTTGTGTCAACGCTGGTTATTCTGTTTCTACTGAAGCTGAGGTTCCCCACGAACAGACCTGTCTCTGATCTTTCTATCCATTGCAACATCTTGAACTCACAGCTTGTTCATATCACTCCTTATTAAGTCTCTTCATCTCATTCTTTGTCTCCCAACATTCCTTTCCCCCCACCCCTAACCTCCGCCATCATTGCCTTCTTCATTGGTTCATGCTCTTCTTTCCTTTTCACGTGTCCAAAATATCTTAGTCGCGCTTCTCTTGCTTTTTCCTTTATAGTACATGTTCCACGCATGTTTCTTATATCTTCACTTTGTCTCTTTTCTAACAGCGAAATACCACTTATCCATCTCACCATCCTCATCTCCGTTCTCTCCAAAATGCCCTTCTTTCTTCCTTAAAGACCATGGGCAGAAGAACTTTAGTATTACATACAAAGAAAAGATAAGGAGTGCACAAGAATTTCTCCTAAAATGATTCACTAAAGTTTCTTAAGGTCTCCATCTTGGATACTTTCTTTTCAGCCGAATTTCATTTCTCTGGGGGTAGTCTTCGCTAGATAGCATTTGTGCATGGTTGACATTTTTCCTTCAGACAAAAGCAGCGCTTTTTCCTCGAGGGACATTAACCAATCAGCAGCTAGTACAAACAAATAATGCGTCATAATCCCATGATACAAGAGACAGCAGTGTCAGTAAAGCCCAAAAGAGGGTTACAGGGCAAATCAGCTCAGCCGATTGACAACTATAAATATTTGGAAAAAACGTAACATATACGAACTTTCTTGTTATGACATAACTTGTTAGTTGCGCATTACTCTAGTGTGAGATTGATGGGTTCATACACCTGGCAGTGAGTGTCTGGGCTTGGGGTACTGCAGCTTCGCAGCTCCTATGGACGAGCTACCACTGACTCGGCTCACCTATACCAACTCGGACCACTGTGTGTAACAACGCTGTCCTTTGTGTGTATCAAAATTATTAATGATAGAAAGCATGATCTACAAGTTATGAAACATATATTTATTATTTCATTGATGTTGATTAGTTTAAAAGATAGAAATCAGTCACTGCCAGACAATATATGTATACAAGTGAAAAAAAAAAGCCATTTTTACATTGCCCTGTTACTGTCAGGGACTCTCTCTCTCTCTCTCTCTCTCTCTCTCTCTCTCTCTCTCTCTCTCTCTCTCTCTCTCCAGTTGCATCTTGCCGCTGTGTTGGAAGGGCGGAGTTTTTTTTCTGCTTCACTTGTTTACATGAGTGGCTGCCCTCTAAAAGCGAAAATCTGAAGTGGTTTTGAGTGATCACATCTACTCAGTGGCTATTGAGTATATGCTCAATTGCCAACCACATATAGCAGGCCTTGATAGTTTAGACAACAAGCGAACCTGCCTGGGTCTGAGCGGCTTCACAACAAAGGGTGGTTGGCACATGCATCCAGCATGACAAAGGACCATGCCCGCTGAGGATCTTGTCATGGTAGAAAATGGCTTAGCTTCCCTGGAAGACATGGACATTGTTGGAGACTCTCGTCCCGCACCATCTACCCAGGGAATTCCCGACGCGGATATTCTTGGGTTGTCATTGATCGCTGGCTGTTTTAATACGCGACTCGGTATACAGCCAGCCAGCTCACTAGAGACACACTTTCTAAAATTCATATCATAATAAATCTTGAGGTATTGAGTCTTTGTACTGCAAAACATTAATTCCAAGTGTTTATCCTAACATTATCCATATGATCTGGTAATACACACTCTACAAAACTGTTATTATAAGCTTAATACTCACAGTCGCGGTTTCAATGCTCTCGCATTTTTTACTAGTCTCAACTACATACTTGGTTTGAAACATTTTTTTATATAGTTCAACAGAGAGAACTGTTTCTCCTCTAAATATTACAAAGGAATGTATTCTGTAATAATCTTGGTAGAGCAACATTTTTGCGGCCGAAAGCATATCAAACCGAAAAGACTAACTGAACTCGGAAACACCGAGTCCTCTCAAAACACCAAAACAACCCCGCGGCCCGCGGTTGTTTGGAAGCTCGTGTGGAGTAGGGTGACCAGACGTCCCCGGTTTCCGGGACAGTCCCCGATTTCAGTGACCTGTCCCCGGCTACTGCTGTCCCCGGTTTTCTGTAACTGAAAGATCACTTGATGCGTTAAAAAACTACTCCTTTTGATTATGATAATTATGTCCTTTTATCATTACTCTTTTAGAATGTCAAGAATAAGGAGAAGGCCTTAGTTTCCGTGAAGACGGTGAAGTGTATAGCGGACACATTTTAACAGCTAATGGGTGTTCATGATCTCAGATATTTCATCAGGTAGAGATTTTTTTTCTTTGCGTTTTATCAGAATACTGCCACTACCGACCAGCATTCTCACAGACTTGCCTCCGCTCCTGCTCTAGACTCCAGACAAAGACACCGACTGCTTCTGCCCCCTGGCCATGGAAAGACCACCAATGAATTGTTCAGCTGGTTTGCAACCTTATTCAAACAACACCCAGACCTGTAGCCGCTCTACAAGGAGGGAAAGAACCAGCCCTACATCACGGTGAGCTCTGAATCCTCCTTTTATGCCACCCTGGTGAGTAAAGGCTTCATGGGCGCTGTTATGAAGTGTCCTGGTGAAGAGCGCACTCACGCTGTCATTATACATGGTGTATCAACCCACATTACTGTTAACCTCACTGAGATACCATCTGGCTTTCATGGGCTCAAGAGGAGGATGGTGGTGCAGAAGTCAAGGCCTCAGCTGTTGAGCGTGGTGACTGGGAAGGACTAAAAGCAGTTAAAAACAATAAAATTAAAGTTAACTAAAAACCAAAAAACAAACTACAATAAGATTAAATAAAACATTAAAATACATATAATAATATGCTAAAATAAAATTCACAGCATTGGGAGAAGGCCAGCTTCTCCCAAAAACATAAAAACTTCATGGCCTTGGGCCAGACACGCTGGACCAAGGACCTTTGAGAGATAATAGACACCGCTATCTCTACCGCGACACCGGTAGAGGTGTCTTAAACTCAGTCAAACTAGGGCACTCGACAAGCAGGTGTCGCACCGTAAGTGGCACCAGGCATTCATCACAGTAAGGTTGAGGGTCCCTGGTCAACAGGTACTTTTGTGTAAGGTACGTGTGACCTATGCGCAGTCGCGCCAATAAAGTCTGTGCACGGCGATCCCGGACATGGGTGTATGTCCGCTGAGGGATAGTGGAAGTAGTGATCTCTCCCATTTTCGAGGTTGCGACCCCCGTTAGCCATCTCCTCTGCCAAATTGCTGCAACCGCCACACGAATTAGATGAAATACATCTCGAAACGGAACAGGGCAGGAGATGGAGCGCGACTTGCTGCCTCTTTAGCGAGGCGATCTGCGTGTTCATTCCTGGAACACCAACGTGACCAGGGACCCAACAAAACCCAACACGATATCCTCTTTTGGTTAGCAGATATAGCCATTCCAGGGCTGATAAAACCAATGGGTTAAGGGAGATAGTGGAAGAGAGAGCAGTAAGAGCACTGCGACAGTCACTAAAAATTGTAAAAGACGAAACCGGGAGAGTAAAATTATCTGTAAAGCTAGGACTATGGCAGACAGCTCCGCAGTAAAGACGGATGCCACTGAAGGAAGGCTGCCACACCGATAAAAAGAGGGGAAAACCACACTAAACCCAACGCCTGCGTCGGATTTGGAACCATCAGTAAAAACAGGGATATCATTAGAATGAGTAAAAAGTGTCCTAAAAACCGTGTGTGGGACAGAGCTGGCAGAAAATCCTTCTTGCCATCCATGGCAGGAGGGCATAATGAGACAACAGGAAGCTGCCAATAACCAACTCGTGGGAGCCGGAAAGAGTAGTGGGGTCGATAGATAAGTCCGCCATGAGATTTGCGACTCGATGGCCAAAAGGTTTAGGGAGACTAGGTCGAGTAACATATGCCTGCGAGCACGAGTCCTGCAATATTGACAGACAGGGGGACAGAATCAGGAAGACGGTGGGTGTGAAACCAACACCGGAGCATCGAAGACTGGCGCCGGAGGTTGAGCGGCCAGAAACCAGCATCCACTAGTAGGCTAGGTATTGGAGATGTCTGAAATGCACCCGTAGCCAAGCGGACCCCAGCATGATGCACGGAGTCAAGCACGCGTAGCCGTGCATCCGTTGCGGATAAGTAGATCTCACAGCCGTATTCCAGCTTGGGAAGTATAAGTGTACGGTGAAGAAGCAGCAAAGTGTCCCTGTCCGCACCCCAAGAGGTGTGACTTAAAACCCGAAGAAGGGATAATGCCTGCCGACAAGACGCCTTAAGAGAACGGAAATGGGGAACCCAGGTGAGACGGTTGTCAAACACAAGGCCAAGATATCGAGTCGCCTCCACACATGAGAGGCGTCTATTGGCTAAATATAAATCAGGATCCGGATGGATACCTCGGTTACGACAAAATGCATGGTTACGGTCTTCGAGGTGGAGAATCGAAAACCGTTCATGTTGGCCCAACTGGACACCCTATTGATTGCCAGTTGGAGCTTGCGCTCAATCAGTGACATCCTAGCAGCAGCAAAGAAATACATAAATCATCAACATATAAGGAGCTGTGAATGCCATCTGGGAGAGTATCTATAACACCATTTATGGCGACTGCGAATAGTGTAACACTAAGAATACTTCCTGTGGGACACCATCATTTAGAGCAGTAGCCTCGGAGAGAACACTCCCACTCGAACCCGTAAAAGACGTCTGGATAAAAACTGCTGGATAAAAATAGGAAGGTGGCCACGAGGCCAAAATTAAACAAGGAACGTAAAATGCCATGACACCAAGCCTGTCGTAGGCCTTCTCCAGGTCAAAAATACAGTTACTTGGTGGTGGTGATTAGCAAAGGCCTCACAAATAGAAGACTCTAGGGATAAAAGAGCATCAGTAGTAGACCTCATCTTTCGGAAGCCATACTGTACCGATGACAAGTACTTCCCCTCTCCAAGTACCACATGAGTCTTACATTTACCATCTTTTCTAACACTTTACAAATACAGGATGTCAAAGATATAGGACGGTAGTTCGTAGCCTGGAGATTATCTTTCCCAGGCTTCGGAAATGGGAGAACCACTGCCACAGCCCAAGAAGATGGAAAGTCACCGGTATGCCAAATCATATTATAAAGATTTAATAAAAGTTAAAAGCACTGTCAGACATGTGGCGCAAAAAGGCATAAGGAATATCATCTGGACCAGGAGAAGAGTCATGACACTGGGACAAAGCAGTCCGCAACTCGGAGGCAGAGAAGGGACATTATAAGACTCCTCCAGTGGAAGAAAAATTTATGCCGAGAGATTCCATTCTCTGGCGGTGACGTGCGCCTGGGGCTGCAGGATCCTTCCGGGAAACACTGGCAAAGTGCTCCGAAGAGGTCGGCGACAGTCTTAGGGTCTGCCACCGTTCGCCCAGCAGACAACAAAACTGGTGGGGAAGGAGCAGAATACTTCCCAGCAATTCGGCGGACTTTGTTAAAGACATCCGTTAATGGAAGAGACATAAGCTTTCCAAGAGGCTCTTTGTGCCTCTTTCAAAACGCGGCGGGCCCGAGCTCGGCAGCGTCGAAAAGCGTCCAGACACTGCGGGTCCCCACGATGTCGCCGGAGACGAGAGAAAGCTGCCCGTTTCTCTTTCACAGCGTTTGTGCATGCTGCGTTCCACCAAGGAACGGGACGCTTAGTAAAGCGACCGGACGTCCTAGGGATTGTCTGAAGCGCTACTGAATGAAAAAATCGGTAAAATAATCAACAGCCTCAGCACAAGTAGAAAAGTCAGCCAACGGACGGATAAAAGAGCTAAGGTCTGTGAATCGAGGCCAATCTGCCTTGTCTAAAACCCAGCGTGGGGGCCGGGACTGTGGCTCAGAGTTCACAGATTCCAATAAAATCGGAAAGTGGTCACTACCGTGTAAATCCGGTAGGACCCGCCAATTAAAATCAAGGAAAGAATTAGATGTACACAGAGAAAGATCGATAGCTGTAAAAGTCCCAGTAGGACTGTGGAAATGTGTAACATCCCCAGAATTTAAAACCTCCAATCCCTCATCCTCAATAAAAGAACCGATTAAAACCCCACGAGGATTACTAGCACCTTCATCCCACAATGGGTGACGGCCGTTAAAATCTCCCAACAAGAGGAAAGGCGGAGTCAGCTGACGCACCAGGCCGTCAAGATCACCCCTGGAGACAGGAACCCGAGGAGGAGATATAAACTGCAAATAGTGTAGGATCGTCCCATAAAGACCTTAACAGCAACCACCTGAAGGGGAGAGTTAAGTTGCAAGGGGACAACAGGTATATCCTGACGGACTAGAATAGCTGTGCCACCGTGGTGGCCCTGGTCAGGAAAAGGAGTGCTAAAAAAGGCACGATAGCCAGGAGGACTAGAATAAGTACTATCACCTAGCATAGTCTCTTGTAGAGCTACACAGGCTGGAGAGAACTCCGACAGTAAAGCTCGGAGTTCCCCCCACGAGGCGCGAAGGCCTCTACAGTTCCACTGTAGAAGCTTGAAGATGACTATTTAGGTGCAGTGGACGGGCGAGCCTTTTGAAGTGCTTTCCTTCACTCACCTGACTAGAAATAATCAACCGACGAGAAGACACCGGGAGTTGAGATGTGCCGGGTCGTTGGACCGCAGCCTTTCGGCCTA
>NC_059301.1:36679782-36704782 GCF_017591435.1 Portunus trituberculatus
TTTTATGGTAGGTTACAACAGTCTGAGTTTAACTCTTATGAATATAACATGTACATTTATCTCCCAGAGCGAAATATAGCTGCAAATTTTAGCAGTGGAAGCATATCTTCAATTACTAAGGCCATTAATAGCCAGGTGTCTAGAGAACTCGAGTCAGTTCTTAACGAGTCTTATACGACTTACTTTCCCCACTCAGACATTATCTATAACGATCAAGAGGTAGAACAAGTGGCAGTGAATAATTCCATTGTTTCACCATGTGCCAGTAGCATATACAGTGAATTTAGTGTTAAATTTCGTGCATATATTGCCCGCGTTTTGGGTTTCGATTCTAATTTTCGCTACACAGTGTATTTTCAAAGACTTTGGGAGGAGGAGGAAGCTGACATTTTCAATGGAGGGGGGGATAAATCCCAGGTGGAGCCCGTGAGACTGTACGCGCAGCATGTGCCAAGGGCCGATGCAGGACACGACTACATGTACATCTATTCCGACATTATTTCGCCCACACAGTTTGGCAGTCAAAAAGTTAATATTTAAAATGTTATTCCACTTCCAGGGGACGTTAATAGTAAGGGCGTCAATCCAATAATGTATAAACCTCTTACATTAACAACAATAGAGAGTATTGCCATAAAGATTATCAATCAAAGAGGTAAACCTATAGAGTTTGAAGAATCGGATCATAGTGTGACCTGTGTGTTGTATAATTATAAGACCACGATAAAAAAAAAAAAAACTCCAATGCTCTGTCAAGTGAGACACTGAGAGAGGACAGTACGACCGTCCAGTGGAGGCGCGCAGCTGTGATACTTCCAGTTCAGTCTCACGTGTTCGGGAGGGCAGGGATAGGGGGGGGGGAATCGAGAGGACGGAGTCGGAGGGGGGGGGAGTCTTGCGAGTAGTGATCGCCGACATGTCATAGTAGATGGAAAAGTAAAAGTGTTGGAGTGTGGAGGAGTGGACACAATGGCCCATTTATGCGAAGTGTGTGGCCATTGTTATAATACGTCAAGTTGTCCATCCTGCATGCCGATTGAAGAGTGTGAAATAGAAACTCAACAACAGCATCAACAACAACAACAACAACAACAACAACAAAAACAACAACAACAACAGCGAAACTTCCTCGCAAGATCACAGCTGTGAAGTTAACAGATGTAGGTAAAACGCATGATAACACTCTATTTGTTTTAGTTATTTGTTCTATTAACTGAAATATGCAAAAAAAAATTTGATGTTTTTCCAGTATTTTATAAACTAAAAGCCAGAAATGCAGTCAAAACAAGTATATACCTATATTTGTTCAAACGTATGTTTTTTTTTTTAAGGCGATTTGTGAAAAAGAAAAAAAAACTATCTCGATAGAAAATTTTGTATATAAAATTCTTTTTACATTGTTACACTTTAAAACAAGGAAATTGATGAAAATAAGCAAAAAAAGAGAAACGAAATAAAAGTAAGAAAAAAAAAACGTGATATTTTAGTGATTTTCTGCTTTTTATGCAACAAACACAGAAATGCAGAGAAAATCTGTAGCTACATATGCACACTATTTGTTGAAAGAACAGAAATATGTAAAAAAAAAAAATGTTATTTGCGTGGTTTACAGCTTTTTAGGAATCAAAACTCAGAAAAGCAGTCAAAACAACTATATTCACTATATTTGTTAAAATGTTTGTTAATTTTTTCTCTATCTGTTTTCAAGGTGTTTTGTTAGAAAAATATCATCTCCATTGAAAATATTATATATAAAGTCGTTTCACATTATCATGCTTGAAAACGATGAAACTGAAGAAAACAAACCAATTTAGAGAAACGATATATATATATATATATATATATATATATATATATATATATATATATATATATATATATATATTAATAAGAACGAGTTATTTTTTGTAATGGTCACCTTCTTTTGCAACAAAACACAAAAATGCAGGCAAAACTCATTAATTAGTAACTTAAATATGTAAAAATTTGGTTATATCCATGTTTTCCAGCATTTTATGCACAAAAACTCTGAAATGCAGTGAAAAAAATATATACACTATATATGTTAAAACATCATGTTTATATATTTTTAAGATGTTTTATGAAAATAAAAGTCTCGATTGAAAATTTTGTATATTAAAGTCCTTTTACATTATTGCACTTTAAAACGAAAAAAAATGTTGAAAATAAGCCAAAATAGAGAAACGAAGTACAGGTAACAAAAAATAAAGGAAAAAAAAAACGTTTTATTTATGTGGTGCTTTTTATGCAAGGAAACACTGAAATGCAAGGAAAACGCGTATATATACACATTACTTGTTGAAAGAACTGAAATATGTAAAAAAAAAAAAAAAATAGGGTTATTTTGGTGTTTCACAGCATTTTAAGCACCAAAACTCAGAAAATCAGACAAAAAAAGTATAATCAGTATATTCGTTAAAACGTTTTATTTATGTGTTTTTAAGGTGTTTTCTGAAAAAAAAAAACTATCGATTGAAATTTTTTTTATATTAAAGTCATTTAACATTGTTGTGATTCAAAGAGATGAAAGCAAGCTAATATAGAAAAAGGAAATAAAAGTAAAAAAAAAAAAAAAAAAACGTATTATTTCACTACTTTTCAGCATTTTTTCCATCAAAACAAAAATTGCATGCAAAACGTGTGATTACTCACTATTTTTTAAAAGAGCTGAAAAATGGGTTACTTTAGTATTTTTCAGCATCTTATGCACCAAAACTCAGAGATGCATCCAAAAGCAGCATATATACAATATTTGTTAAAATGTCCTATTTATATGTTTTTGACGTGTTTTATGAAAAAAAATAAATCTATCTCGATTGAAAACTATGCATATTCAAGATATTTTAAATTTTTAAGCTTAAAAACTACAATATTGATGATGATGTGTTTGTTGACTAAAAAGCAGATAACCACTAACATAACATGTTTTTGTTACTTGTATTTCGATTAAAAATTTGTATATTCAATTCATTTTAAATTGTTATGCTTGAAAACGATAAAATTTATGAATAAAAGCCAATATAGAGAAAACAAAGTAAAAGTAAAAAAAAAGCGTTATTTGAGTAGTTTTGCACTAAAACAGAAATGCAGGCAAAACAACTGATTACACACTATTTCTTTAAGGAACTGAAATATGTAGAAAATGGAATATTTTGTTGTTTTCCAGGATTTTATGGACCAAATCTCAGAAACGCAGGCATATTTGTTAAAAGTCTTATTTATATGTTTTAAGGTATTTTATGAAAAAAAAAATTATCTCGATTGAATTTATTTATATTCAAGTCATTTTACATTGATATGTTTCAAAACGATAAAATTGATGAAAGCAAGCCAGCCGTTATTGCTCTTCTGTAAGGCTGAGAAGTCTGCAAGGTCACAAGTTACTATCACCCTTGGTTTAGGTGCAATTACTTTCCTCCTCGGAAATAGCTTCCTCGTTTTTTTTTTTTTTTTTTTTTTTCGCTGACCAGCCAGAAATGCCTTTACTTTACGAAAGGTTAGATTCTTTTTTTTTTTTCTTTCCTTCTCTGTAGAGCGCGGCTGCACTTCCAAAACCTGCGGGGTTAGTTACATCTTGATAAAGTTTATCCAAGACGGCATTTATAGCAGGAACACTTTCTTGCATGGTGGTTCCCTCACAATATTCGTTCACAGTTTAATTTCTTCGGGTGTGTTCGGTGTTAAATCACACAACAAATAACCATGATCGCGTCTAAGTACCACATTTTTATAAACTTCCACAAAATGTTTAGCTCGATCCTTTCCATAAAGTTGGCGACCCAGGCATTCTATCTGATAGATGTCTCGATTCTTTATAATGACATAATGAGAGGCATTTAATGTTATACTTATGGCATACTTACCAGGGAAAAAGATATTTTGCATGTTTATTATAACAGAGAGCTTTTTATGTCTACCTTTGGTGAAACTGTCAGCCACCGTTTGAGAATTACCACCCGTGAGGAAGTTGTCATCTAATATCAATAAAGTTTGTGCTTCAGGATCAATATATGGACACTCTTCCATCACGCAGTCAATGATGTCATGTTGTACTTCTAGTTTACCACGTATTGAAGGATTTTGCAGTAGGGAATGTGATGAGACACCACAAATAACAATTCTGTGAAATGCATGATGATATGTTTCGACTATTTTAGTGCAAAGGTGTGTTTTACCAGAAATAGTATAGCCTGCGATTTTTATTCTCGCAGGACAGCGGAAAAAAATTAACGTTTTTTCGCTAAATGTCTTCTCCGTGTTAACTTCAGAAGGATACTAAACACATTGCAACATGGTATTACTATATCTATTTCCTACTACATGTTAACAAAATACTTTACATGATAATCTTATGTTAAGTGCATGCAGTTGACACGCAATCGGGCTATGACATGTTAACATTGATTTCCCTACTACATGTTAGCTAAGTATTTTACATGGTAGCCTAATGTTATATTTCAAGTGGTGTACAGCCTAACTTTACCTTATGAATTATCTGTCAGCGAGTCTTTCTCTGTTCCGCCATAGCCCGCTCTCCTTCGTCTCATCCACACCTGTCTCGCCATCCTCCTCCTCCTCCTCAGCTGCGTCACACCTGCCTCTCCCTTCACGGCTATCGACCACGGGGCAATGCCATCCTCCTCTCCTCCTCTTCCTCCTCCTCCTCCTCATCTGCGGACACATCTGCCTCTCCCTCCACGGCCATCGGCCGCGGTGCAATGCCAACCTCCTCCCCCCCACCTCCTCCTCCATCCCTTCCTCTGCTGTCACACCTGCAGTCACACCCTCCACCATCATAGTACGCGACACAATGCAATCCTCCTCCTCTTCCATCTCGCGGCCGCCGCCACCCTCGACATATTTTGTCTCTCCTCCTCCATCGTCGCCATCACCCTCCATAAGATGTCCAAATCCGTCTCTTCCTCTTCCCCCTCCTCCTCCTCCTCCTCAGCTGACAGTTCCTGGTCTTCCTCCATTTCAACATCCGCCGCTGTACCTTGCCTCATGATTTCCATGTTATCAGGGTGATTATAAGCCCGACTAGATACACCATCAAGGTAGAAGCGTTTGTCGTCAAAATGAGATAATGTACTCTTCTCTGAAAGAGTCGTGCACATTTGTCCTTTTACATTTTGAATGTGATAACATGTCACCTTCCCACCTGCTGTGTTATTAAGGGCACCTCTGTATTCTTGATGGATTAATTTCCGCTGGTGGTGAGCTGGAATGCCCTTACCTCGCGACACTTGTTTACCATCTTTTAGTAGAAGTGAATACATTTTGGGTTTCAAGATGATGGCTTCTTTAATCAGCGAGCAACCTGTCTCAGATTTAAATAAGCCGAGTTGACCTTTCCGATCTCCCCTGTAACACGGATGATTCGTTGGGAATTTACTGGTATCGAGAAATTCAGCCATGGCTCCATGCTGCAGTTTATGATGTAAGTCTGTCTCTATCTGAAGAGCAAAAATAAAACTATCTATAACCTCATAAGTTAGTTGAGCTCGATCTCCATAATTAGCTTTGATGACAGAGTACCAAAAGTTGTACTGTCGTGTCTGCAAGTTGCACGATCTTGTTGCGTCCCTATTCTTAAAGAATGCTTTGTGGGGTTCAAGGGAACGCCTCTGAGTTTTTTTTATAAACTTTACTTAATTATATTATTTACAAACATTTACACTTTACGACCCTTACGACAACAAATAAAACCACGAAAACCACGAAATTTGAATCACTCTCTTCACGCCAGGTCCACCTTCAAACGCCTCAAATTCTGCCACATTATATCTTGAACTCAAATTCATTACACACACAATAACTTCATTGATAACAACATTTCTCTCTTCACTTAAACTTCTTCTAATGTTCCAGATTTCTTCACAATATTCCCGTTATCCAACTCAAATCACGCAATTTAAATTCAAAGATAAGATACATCCTAACACACCCTACAATTTACCTTCCAATAAAAACAACACCCTACACAACCTACACATAACCATTTTTACTTTATCAAAATATGACACCAACATTTTCTGTGACTGCATTACAACTGTCTGGCTACACTTACTGGTCTTGAGATAAGCGGCGCGCCCATTTTGACCCTCTGGTCTGACAGCTCTCTCTCGCTGTCGTCTCTCGCCTTCTCCTTGGCGTTCTCGGGTTCTCTCTCCCTCTCTCTAGCTCTCTGACTCTCTGTCTCTTACACCTCTTAATATACACGCGTTACTTGACTTCTCGTCCATATCATTTTACTTTCGGCGACCTTTGATTACTACCAGATATGGGGAGAAGGTTCCAGAAGCTTCTTCTTGTAATCTACTGCTCGTCTCCGGCAGTGTTTGTCTTGTCATGACTCACCGCCTCTTGTTGTTCTCCTCGGTGGTCACGGGACTTCTTATCTATCAAATTAATGATAGCATCTTATAATCTTGGTACCTGCTTTCGTGTCTCTCATGTTTCTTCATTTATTATTCTCCTTCTCACTTCCATCTTCATCTCTTCATTCTTGCTATCTTCTTTCTTACGTATTTCATTTCTTCTCGATTTCCATGTCACAACAGTACTACATATATTTCTTGGCCAGCTCCAATATGTGAAAACCCAAATAATTAGCTTGCTTGATTTTTATGGCATTCTTACTACTGACGCACATGACTCGATTTTCACCTAGCGAATGCGCGCGTCTAAATGCTGGACTCCTCAAACATTTCAGCCGAGTTGACCTTTCCGATCTCCCCTGTAACACGGATGATTCGTTGGGAATTATGTAATTTCTAATCCTAGTTTGAGTAGAAGTTGTAGGACCTCCAGGCTAATTAAATGGTCTCGCAGACCCTTATGACTGGCCACGAGCTTGCAGTTCTTTTTTTTAGCAAGTTTACGACCCTCGGATGTTAACAGTCTTTTACTGTAAGGGGAAAGGTCGTCTTGTGTAATAGTCCAAATGTGTGAGGCATAGAGGAAACTCATCCGTGCGCCTTGCCAGATCCTCGGAGACCTCATGAGTGTCCAGATCAAGCCAATAACCGAGGTCTCCATCGGTAGCATGGCTGTCAATGCCAAACTCGAGAAATTCGTCCACCTCCGAGGGAGAAAGTTTGCTTATGGATCCCATAGGCAAGGGAGAACACATGACACAGGCATATAAGAAATTCAAGTCCAGATAAAAGATGTACGTGGCTGGACCACCGTCAACTTTATGATATGCTTTCAGGTGAGATCTGACGCATGTTACATGTGATAGATGTCCGGGTTGTAGGGGGGGATCAAGTTAGGTGTCGGTTGATTTTAAAAACGCATCGAATGCGTAATGATCAACATCTAGAGTCCTAGACCATAAAACTCATGCAAAAGTGATCGATATTTTAAGTATGTGTCAGCCAGTAGGCCGACGTCAAGCTCACAATACAGCTTCATGTAGTCACCTAATGTGTGGCAGGATGTCATGGTCCACACATTTTGGGTATGACATACAAATATGACGTTTTAACAAATATTGTTTATATGCTTCTTTTGGATGCATCTCTGAGTTTTGGTGCATAAAATGCTGAAAAATACTAAAGTAACCCATTTTTTACATATTTCAGCTCTTTTAAAAAATGGTGAGTAATCACGCGTTTTGCATGCATTTTTTGTTTTGGTGGAAAAATGCTGAAAAGTAGTGAAATAATACTTTTTTTTAACTTTTATTTCCTTTCTCTATATTAGTTTGCTTTTATTATTTTGCATCACAACAATGTTAAATGACTTTCATATAAAAAAAATTTCAATCGATAGTTTTTTTTTTCAGAAAACACCTTAAAAACACATAAATAAAACGTTTTAACGAATATACAGAATATACTTTTTCTTGTCTGATTTTCTGAGTTTTGGTGCTTAAAATGCTGTGAAACACCAAAATAACCCTATTTTTTTCTTTTTTCTTCTTATTACATATTTCAGTTCTTCCAACAAATAATGTGTATATATACACGTTTTCCCTGCATTTCAGTGTTTTCTTGCATAAAAAGCACCACATAAATAAAACTTTTTTTTTTGTTGTTACCTGTACTTCGTTTCTCTATTTTGGCTTATTTTCAACATTTTTGTTTTGTTTTTGTTTTAAAGTGCAATAATGTAAAAGGACTTTAATATACAAAATTTTCAATCGAAACAGTTTTATTTTCATAAAACATCTTAAAAACTTATAAACATGATGTTTTAACATATATAGTGTATATATACTTTTTTCACTGCATTTCTATGAATAAAATGCCGGAAAACATGGATATAACCAAATTTTTACATATTTCAGTTACTTATTAATGAGTTTTGCCTGCATTTCTGTGTTTTGTTGCAAAAGAAGGTGACCATTACAAAAAATAACTCGTTCTTATTACTTATATATATATATATATATATATATATATATATATATATATATATATATATATATATATATATATATATATATATATATATATATATATATATATATATATATATATATATATCGTTTCTCTAAATTGGTTTGTTTTCTTCAGTTTCATCGTTTTCAAGCATAATGTGAAACGACTTTATATAAAATATTTTCAATGGAGATAATATTTTTATAACAAAACACCTTGAAAACAGATAGAAAAAAAAAATTAACAAACATAGGGAATATACTTGTTTTGAGTGCTTTTCAGGGTTTTGATGCCTAAAACGTTGTATACCACCAAAATAGCAATTTTTTTTAACATATTTCAGTTTTTTAAACAAATGATGTATAAATACGCCTTTTTCCTGCATTTCTGTGTTTTGGTGCATAAAAAAAAAAAAAAACAGAAAGCCACTAAAATAACACGTTTTGGATACTTTTACTTCGTTTCTCTATTTCAGCTTATTTTCATCAATTTTCTTGTTTAAAGTGTAACAATGTAAAATTAATTCAACATACAAAATTTTCAATCGAGATATTTTTTTTTTCATAAAACACCTTAAAAACATATAAATAAGACGTTTTAACAATTAGAGTGTACATACTTGTTTTGACTGCATTTCTGAGTTTTGGTACATAAAATGCTGGAAAACACCAAAATACCTATTATCTTACCTATTTCAGTTACTTAAACAAATAGTGTGTAATCATGTGTTTTGCCTGCATTTCTCTGTTTTGGTGAAAAAAAAACCTGAAAAGTACTAAAATAAAACGTTTTTGTTACTTTTCTTTTTTTCTCTATATTGATTTGTTTTCATCTGTTTTATCGTTTTGAAGCATAATGTAAACTTACTTGAATATACAAAACTTTCAATCGAGATAAGTTTTTTTTTCAGAAAACACCTTGAAAACACATAAAGAAGACATTTTAACAAATATAGTGTATACTATATAGTTGTTTTGATTGCTTTTCTGAGTTTTGATTCCTAAAATGCTGTAAACCACGAAAGTAACAATTTTTTTTTACATATTTCTGTTCTTTCAGCAAATAAGTGTGCATATGTAGCTACGGATTTTCCCTGCATTTCTGTTTGTTGCATGAAAAGCAGAAAATCACTAAAATATCACGGTTTTTTCTTAATTTTATTTCGTTTCTCTTTTTTGGTTTATTTTAATCAATTTCCTTGTTTTAAAGTGTAACAATGTAAAATGACTTCTATGTACAAAATTTTCAATCGAGTTAGTTTTTTTTTTCATAGATCGCCTTAAAAAACATATAAGACGTTTTAACAAATATAGGTATATACTTGTTTTGACTGCAATTCTGGCTTTTAGTATATAAAATACTGGAAAACATCAAAATAACCCATTTTTTACATATTTCAGTTACTTAAACAAATAGAATGTTATAATGCGTTTTGCCTGCATCCGTTAACTTCACAGCTGTGATCTGGCGAGGAAGTTTCGTTGTTGTTGTTGTTGTTGATGTTGTTGTTATCGTTGTTGTTGATGCTATTGTTGAGTTTCTATTTCACACTCTTCAATCGGCATGCGGGATGGACAACTTGACGTATTATAACAATGGCCACACACTTCGCATAAATGGGCCATTGTGTCCACTCCTCCACACTCCAACACTTTTACTTTTCCATCCACTATAACATGTCGGCGATCACTACTCGCAAGACTTACCCTCCACCCTCTGACTCCATTCCCACCACCCTCTTCCCCACCCTCCCGAACACGTGAGACTGAACCGGAAGTATCACAGCTGCGCGCCTCCACTGGATGGTCGGACTGTCTGCCCTCAGTGTCTCATTTGACAAAGCATTGGATTTTTTTTTTATCGTGGTCTTGTAATTATGCAACACGCAGGTCACACTATGATCCGAATCTTCAAACTCTATAGGTTTACCTCTTTGATTGGTAATCTTAATGGCAATACTCTCAATAATGTAAAAACCTCTTACATTATCAACAGATAATGTAAGAGGTTTATACATTATTGGATTGACGCCCTTACTATTAACGTCCCTGGAAGTGGAATAACATCTAAAATATTAACTTTTTGACTGCCAAACCGTGTGGGCGAAATAATGTCGGAATAGATGTACATGTAGTCGTGTCCTGCATCGGCCCTTGGCACATGCTGCGCGTACAATCTCACGGGCTTCACCTGGGATTTATCCCCCATTGAAAATGTCAGCTTCCTTCTCCTCCCCAAGTCTTTGAAAATACACTGTGTAGTGAAAATTAGAATCGAAACCCAAAACGCGGGCAATATGTGCACCAAATTTAACACTAATTTCACTGTATATGCTACTACTGGCAGATGGTGAAAAAATGGAATTATTCACTACCACTTGACACCTCTAGACTTGTGCTATGCCGGGAAGGCAGCTATCCCAACGTAACGGGAATTCCATGAGAAAAAAAAAAAAAGAGGAGAAAGTGTTCCAACGTCGCTAGGGCTACCCACAAGATGAAAGAAAAAAAGAGTCTGCGAAGGGTAAATTTTACCACTTGACATTCCAGACTCGTCACCTCCATAGCACGTGCTTACACCAGGAAAGGTACATTTCGCCAGCCAACCCACCCCCCCTCATCCCACGATACCCGCACGGCTATGCCACTGGGGTGACGAGTCCAAGGTAAATTTCGCCAACTGACATCGCCCCCTGCCCCTGAAGTGACGATTTATGCCAGTAGACATTCCCACTGCCACTGAGGTGTCGATTTTCGCCAGCTGACATCCTCCTTGCCACTGAGGTGTCAATTTTCACCAGCCGACATCCCCCTTCCCTTGCCACTGAGCTGACGATTCCAAGGTACATTTCGCCAGCCTGACATTCTCCTGCCACTGAGGTGTCGATTGGGTGGTGCAATACCCTCCCCCCTTATTTTCCAAGTATTTCTTCCATTTCCCTATTCATGTTTATTAGTCGCTCTATGGACGGCAAGGCACGCAGTCATCCACCTTCTTCAGCGCCTCCTTCAGTATTACCTGCAAGTATCAGGCGATCAATGGACGTCGGCTCCGTATAAGCTGCCACTCTGGTGACGTTTTCCGAAGTCGGCTCCGTATAATTGCCACTCAGGTGACGTTTTTCCGTCACCTGACGGAAAAACGTCACCTGAGTGGCAATTATAAAACTATAAAAAAAAAAAAAAAAAAAACATTTAATTTGCGAGCAGAACTTAAACTGCTCCTGAGGCAAAATTATTCTGTAACTCATTAGGATGCACTCGATGTCGTCTGGGCTCTTAACAAATTTAGGGACATGATTCTAGATTATCCTTTAACAGTTTACACTGACCATGCCGCGGTTACTCTTCTCTTCAAGAGCAGAAAGCTTAGTGGTAGACTCGGGCGCTGGTACTTGACCTTACAGGAATTCAGCCCAACATTCAAGTATTTACCTGGCTCAGCAAATGTAGTTGCTGATGTTCTTTCTTGGAATGTACCTTTTGGAGCTGTGATGGACACGTCATCGGAACAAGAACATGAATCTGATCCTATAATTGAAAACTTAACCATGGTTGACTTTTAACCAATGCCCAAAGTCAACATGACATTTGAAGTAAAGTTATATATGATCTGGAATCAGGGAATGACACTAGTTTGCCAAAACTGCCTATTCCTTTCTCACAATTTTACATGTCTTAGGAGGGAGTCCTTTGTAGATATTGGCCTCAGAAAAAATATTCTGTGGTATAATTTGTGATAATAGCGTCATATGTACCAAAGGTATTGAAACTAACATATGACATGGTTATAGCCGGTCATCCAGGAAAGGAGCATACTCTTTCTGTGGCCCATAGAAAGTATTTCTGGCTATCCATGCACAAGGATATAGATGCGTATGTAGCTAGGTGTATGAAATGCGCTCAACACAAGAGTACAGTGCCCAAACTCGCACCTATCTTAGAATATCCTCCTCCTGAACAAATGGGATATAGTTGTTATTGATCTACTGCAACTTCTCACTAGCCGTCAGGGCTCTAAGTTGCTATCAGTAGCTGTTGATCACTTTTCTAGGTACGTTGTTCTAGCCCCACTTGAAAACAAAACTGCTGATGCAATTGCACACGCTCTCACAACTCGTCTATTTTATCTATTCACAACTCCTAAAACGTTGATAAGTGACAATGGAGCTGAATTTCACAACGCAATTCTTACTGAAATTTGCAAGCAGTATCATGTAAAACACGTTTATAATAGCCTATCCCCCTTTAACTAACGGTCTTGTAGAAACAGGAAAGTCTTAGAAATCCTGTGTCCGACTGTTATTAGCTTATACAAGTCATAGAAAGATTCACTACCCCAAGTTAGTCCATGTAAATCTACAGGATAATCCCCTCATTTTATTATCTATTGGGTGGAGAAAAGGTTTCCTTATGACCTATTGAGTAGTCTGCAAAAACCCATCTACAACTTTGATGACTATTGCAAACAGCAGCTAAGGGTTTTCTCTGACATACACCAGAAAGTGCAAACTTGACTACATGAGTCAGGCCAACATGAATTCACAGCAACACAGGTGTTCTCCACCTGTCACAAAAAGTCAGTAACTCAGTAATGGTACACATTCCCAAGAGAAATTCTAAATTATTTGTGGGACCACACCTGGTAGTTAAACAAATCAATGGAAACAGTTTGAGCTGTTTGATCCTTGGCTAAATACTCTTGAAATAGTTCACAATGATCTGAAAAAAAAACTAGTGCCAAACCTGATCTGACCCTAGTGGAAAGTGCCAAATTGGACACTGATATTCATCTTGACCCTGACAGCTCAAACTCACAAACTAACACTACTCATTCCTATAATTTTCGTTCTTGAAACTAACACGTTTCTTCTCCTTTTGTTGCAGACATGCATATCTACATATTTCTATTCGCCATCATCGCTATTCTGGCTCTGGACCCTCCTCATCTCAAAGGATAGATATAGGATGTTCTCTGAGTCAGATACCCCTATACTGCTCTTCCAAAGTTTCCGAGCAGGCTTATGGAGATCACAGAGCACCTGATTGCAGCTCACTCGATCCAGCTCTTTTGGATTTTACACATTCGAGGCTATTGTACCTGATGTTTCTAATCGCACGAAGTGAGGGCTGATTGGACATTTATCTCGTATATTATTTGGATCTGCAATGTATGAGGATGTAGAGTGATTAAGAGTGAGAGATATGGTCAATTGAGCACCATAGCTTCAGTAAACAACAAAACTATAGGTTAAAATTATAGGAACATTGCTAGACTGTAATTACATGTTCAGGATCTTGTCTTATTTGCTACTGCCATTAGGTTCTTCCTAAACAATGTCTTACAACAAGTTAATAAGATGCAGGATATTCTATTTTGGAGACTACTGTTAATTCCTTTCTGCATACTAACGTCCTTGTTATACAGAATTTCGTAGATGCAGCACGATGTAGGGTAACTTCATCTCATTTCCTGATGAAGTATCATCTCCACAACTTGAATTGTGAAAAAGACTCAATTTGGCCCCCTTTCTTTTATTTTTATTTATACCATGTGGGCTTTTCACGGAAATTTACGGGCTAAAGGGGATACTTTTTGTGGTACCTCCTATCTCAAAGCCCACCCGCAAGGAAACCGTTGCCCTGAGTGAGGAAGCCCAACCTTCACCCGGACTGTGGACAGGATTCAAACCTGTGCGCTTGGAAACCCTTCAGACACCAAAGCACGCATGGTTCCTCTGTACAACAGCGGTCCCCCACTCTAACTGACTCTAACAGTATTCAACATTATTATCCCTTACTGGAGCTTGTTCTGACCTCGGACAAGGGTTAATCTACGTTCCTTTTCAATCACGGGATATTTTTGACGTTCATCGAATTGAACAATTCCCTTTTGAGAAATGGAACTATAATGATGTTTAATTTGCAACTTTCAGTGGTTTTGATTGCAAAGGATTTTTTACTATATGCTGTTGGTCATGTGTCTGATTTACAAAAATGTCAGACCGAGTATTGGTATCTGTATTTATCCAACCTATTTGTTTGCATTCTTACCCATAACCAGTGGAAATTGTAGTAGTGCCGACCCAGTCCGACGCTTCGAAGACTTTATCCTTGTGCCCTTATACTCTATTGGCACAAAAACCACTCTTTCGTCACAACTTCTTCGGTTTTCACTTTTATTTTACACAACCTATTTTTGTATCACTAGTTTGCCCTAATCATACTGAATATAGGGAAGTACTGGTTATATTGCAGTTCTTATAGCGTGCTACTTACGCTCTGCCCAACTGTTGACTTTTCCGTCCAGATTTCATCATGGTTTCACTGTAAATCTCTCACGCTACATCATTATGGAAACTTTCAAGAATCTAAATTTCTCAAGTGTCACAATATTACTAATACTTTACTTGAGTTCAAATTTTCTGATAACTCTGGATCAGTAACTGCTGTTCGAGATTCCTTACCCATTTATCTCAGACCTCCAGGACACTATCCTTCTATCATTGCTGCAGTAATTCTGATCATTATTATTGTGGTTCCTTTATTTTCATGTGTCCGGAAAGGTTTGACTTTGTATAATCACCTCGACGGGATTGTTGAGGATGATGCTGTGAACACACAACATGGTTAGGTACATTACTAGACCCGTCACAAGGGTGCAATGTGGTAGCTGACCGAGCGATGTAAAGCGCACTGAATAGGTAAAGATGCATTTCTATATTCTGATTTATTCTGTATTTTGTATGCATCATTAGTACGCTCATCTCATCTCATACAGGCTAGTTACCTTTCTGTTGGACTAGAGACACGTCTGTTTTAGTTGCCATAGAGTAAATCATGCAATGTACTATTGAACATTGAAAGGTACTAAAACTACTAACATTAATTTTAAGCCATTTTAATAAAATACACTTCAATCACTAATACACCTTACCAACTATAATATTTAAATGTGTAAGCAATTTTCCGTGTCACTAGCTGCAACGCCACCACGTCTTACGATGCCCACTAGGCGCGACACCTCAGATCTTCCTTAGGTGGTGTGATGTTGATAAGCGTGTGCTGTGACTCTCAGTGTATGATTGACTTTGGTGATTTACATGGTGATCGAACTGGTGAAAACCTTTAGGCAGTCTCTTTTCCTTTAATGATTACCTTTATTCACTGTGTACATAAAATTGTACAAACTAACAATTTAATGCACTTAAGCCACAACACAGAGTATACTTACCCATAAACCCCAAAACTAATATAAATTATATGGCGCTCGTCTACAAACACTGCTGCTCTTGAAGTACTACCTCTAGCACTCATTACCTGCCAGATTACCTGTGGAACTTCTGCCTGTCTTCAGCCTCTAAGAGAATCATTGCGCCAGCCTTCGCCAGGTGTGTTGGTGAATATCACAGCCAATGCCAGTAACAGAAGAAAGCCTTGTGCAGCGAGGCTGCAGGAGGATGGAAGGCATGCAATTAGCAAGATCAGCAGAGTAGTTAACATGTAAATGGCAGTAGAAGATAGCAAAAAATTAAATATTCCGGCAGTGAGAAAGGCTAAAGACAGTCCTCACTGAAACAGCTGTCTGAGGCAACTGGCAGTAGCCCCTTCTCTGTTCCTTTCTACTTCCTCTATCCTTATTTTCGCTTCAAAGCTGGATGTGCAACGAATTAACTTGCTCTTTTGTCCACGCTCTCGAATATTCCAAGTTTTTCACAATCTGGCATCGACTCAATGAGTGACTATTAACTAAATGTATCTGTGGTGTCTCTCTTCCCTAACTAATCTGACTATACTAAATTCTTTGACTATTTAACTTTCAAAGTGGAGCTTTTTTTTTGCGGAGATCTCTCTCCTTGGAGATTTCAATGTTCACCACCAGCTTTGGCTTTCCTCTCCCTTCACTGACCATCCTAGTGAACTTGCCTTCAACTTTGCTGTCCTCCATGACTAAGAGTAAGTAGTGCAACACCCTACTCGTATTCTTGACCATCTTGGAGATCCGCCCAACATTCTTGATTTTTTCCTTACCTCTTATCCTTCTGCTTATGTTGATACCATATCTTCGCTGTTGGGCTCTTCCGACCACAATCTCATTTCTGTATCTTGTCCTATCTCTCCAATTCCCCCTCAGGATTCCCCAAAGCGGAGATACCTCAGGTGTTTTGCTTCTGCCAATTAGGGGAACCTGAGGTAGTATGCTGGTATGATAACTGTTATAGTGTCAGAGAGCCAGTTCTGTGTGCTAAACGCATAACAGAGGTGGTAGTGTCTGACATGGAGGCGTACATTCTTCATTCGTTTCTCAACCTAAACCTTTTAAACTTTGGTTTAACACAGCCTGTTCTCGTGTTACACATGAAAAAGAGGTTGCCCACAAAAGGTGCTTGAGCCTTCCATCTCATGAATCTCATGCACTTTTTATTTTTGCCCGGAATCATGCCAAGTCTGTTCTTCAACTTGCCAAACACTACTTAATAAAATAGAAAATATCAAAATCTTTCAGACTCTAACTCCCCTCATGTCCTCTGGCATCTAGCCAAAAACATCTCCAATAACTTTACTTCTTCATCTTTCCCTCCTTTTATTTCATCCTGATGGCACCACTGCCATCTCTTCTGTCGCTAAAGCTGAGCTCTTCTCTCAGACCTTTGCTAATAACTCCGTCTTGGATGATTCTGGGCTTGTTCCTCCCTCTCCTCTTTCCTATTTCCTATTTCATGCCTGCAATTAAAGTTCTCTGTAATGATGTTTTCCATGCCCTCGCCGGCCTAAACTCTAGGAAGGCTTATGGACCTGATGGGATAACTACTATTGTTCTCAAAAACTGTACTTCAGTACTTGCACTTTGCCTGGCCAAACTTTCAACTAAGTCTATCGACTTCTATCTTTCCTTATTGCTGGAAGTTTACCTACATTCAGCCTACATTCGTAATTATAATAATAATAATAATGTCATAAAGAACTAAAATTGTAGTAGTAGTAGTAGTAGTAGTAGTAGTAGTAGTAGTAGTAGTAGTAGTAGTAGTTGTAGTAGCAAAAATAATAACAGAAAATCATATAACAATATTCATAATAACAATGATAATTGTGTGTGTGAGAGAGAGAGAGAGAGAGAGAGAGAGAGAGAGAGAGAGAGAGAGAGTGATTTAATCCATTGAGGTGACGACCTGATAAGCTCCTTCCTTAGGCGGAAGACTCAAAGTCGTAAAAAGTGTGAAATATTTTGTTAATCCTTCCTGCTTCCATCACTACCACTGCTACCACCACCACCACCACCACCACCTTGAAGTCTTTGACATTTGTAAACTCTACTATACAATATCAATATATGAATATCATATTGATTTCAATAGTAAAATTTCAATGCTGAAAGGAAATATATATATATATATATATATATATATATATATATATATATATATATATATATATATATATATATATATATATATATATATATATATATATATATATATATATATATATATATATATATATATATATATATATATATATATATATATATATATATATATATATATATATATATATGTTATTACGTACACGCCAGGGCTGCGGTTAACTGCTACAGCTCACTAGCGTGTTATTCTGGCAAAATCGCCAACTTTGTTACGGTCAGTACAGTGGGGATTATAAAATCTCCACAGAGTCCTCACTACTATAACTCACAGCCGCCGTAACCCTCAGGTTCTTTCCAGGTCGCCAACAGTGTATAATCTCCCCAACTGTAAGGGAATCTCCTCAGCAACTCCTTCTCCTCCTGTACCCAACCAAGTAGAACTTATAAATGGTAGATGCTATGTGTAACAGGGCGAGGCCTTAATACCCCCTAGAGAAACCGCCCACAAGGACAATTCCACCCACTTCTCTATGAAGTATTAATGCCTCTCCACGCCTTGTCCACAGACTGTGATAAATCACAGACTGGGACAACACGCAGCAGTATATATATACTATACTATCCTATTACGACAAGTGCTTCCTAACACCTGTCAGACTGACACCCCTAGCCTACTACTACTACAATATATGATGTGTACAGCACATCCGGTGATGTACACACAAGCCCAGACACCACCTACGGGTGACAACAGCTATACACGGAGTCCAGATACTCGTCACAGACAAGTCTGGCGGACGACAACTACGCACCACTGGCCGACATGAAGCCTCTCAGCATTCAATAGTGTGCGTGGCTACTACCACTACAATACAGTATACTACTGAAACTATACAAAGATGGTGGGGCACACAGCCGCCCACCAAACCACACTGGTGACCACAGCCACCAACAGCAACAAACAGGACGAAACAATAACACGTCTCCTCGCGCCGCCACCCGAGTGGACGAACGCACAACAGGAAATGCAGCCCCAACCGGCTACACTTTCCTCAGAACAACAAGCCCGTTGTCCTACACAGCCACGGTCTACCAGTAACAAGCCAGCTACTCAACAGGAGGGCACAACTCCCAGACCGATGACTAATGAGTACTTCAAGCACAGTCCAGCACAGCTGTGCAGCAACACGTATACTACACTGTGCACAGACCGAGCAACACACCGAGCCCAGTGCCACGTGTCTATCTCCAGCTGAGGAGGGTCTAACTCCCTGACCACTGATGACTGAGCCCGCAGGCACACAAAATGGTGGAGACCGGAGAGGTGGTTGTCTGCTCAACAGAACAGCCCTGAGGGGCCGCGCTGGGGGCCATAGGCTACATATAATATAATAAATTAAAGGGAAATAAGCACTGGGTGCCCTCACACGCCCTCCCTTAAAAGAAAAAATTTTGGAAACAAAACATTTACAAAATTTTTTTAAAAGGCATGGAACTGATTAAAGGGAATGGCCCGGGACAGACAATCAGCCACAACGTTGTCTGCTCCTTTTATATATCTTACTATGACATTGTACTCCTGGGCTCACTCGGTATGGGGGCCATTTGACAGGCTTTTCGTCCCCAACATAAATATCGTGTTCTATCAACTGTGTCCTGCCGGGACACTGCTAAACACAGAAGAGTACTTCCTCAGCCGCCGAAGCAACTCATCTTGCTGATCCCTAAATGTTCAACCTTCTCTTTCAAGAGATGGAGGCTATTCCGTTCCCACTGCCCTGTAGGAACAACAGGTTCAGGCCCAATAACTTCTGGAGCCTCTCCCTCCCGGCAGAAAAATAAAACTGAAGATGCCTCTTGCACGGCAGAACTAAAAGAGCCCTTCTGGCTAGTAGAACGAAAATAGGGCTTCAGCATGTTAACGTGACACAGCTGAGCCCTCTTGCGCCGGTCAGGAGTGACCACCAGGTAGTCGAGGTCACCTACCTTCTTCTCTATAACATAGGGGCCACTATAGCGGGCAGCAAGCGGCTGGCCCTGAAGTGGTAACAGCACGAGCACTTCATCTCCAGGGCAAAACTCCGATACTCGGCCCTTCGGTCATAATACCCCTTCATACTCTGCTGGGCCTTACACAGGTGGGCCTGCGCCACCTCTAATGCCTTGGCTAATCTCTCTCGACTGCTCATGAGGCTCTTAAGCAGTGAGACAGGGCGCTCAGGCGACGGCTGACACCAAGCCTCCCGAACAACGTCGAGCGGTCCACGCACTCGGTGTCCAAACACTAGCTGATTGGGTGAGAAACCCAAGGACTCAGTGGGCGCTTCTCTCACCGCAAATAAGACAAAGGGGACACCCTCGTCCCAATCCTTATCTCTCTCCATGCAGAAACTCTTGAGCATGGTCTTGAGAGTTTGATGATGTCTCTCAGGGCTCCCTGAGACTGTGGATGATAAGCACTGGACACAATATGCTTGATCCCCACGCAGTCATCGTATCCTTAAACAACTTTGAAGTAAAGTTGGTCCCCTGATCGGACTGCAGCTCTGCTGGCAATCCAAAGTGTGTAAAGAAGGTTAACAAAGCCTTCAGCACCACCTTAGAGTGAGTGCTTCTCAGGGAATTGCTTCAGGGTACCGCGTGGTAACATCCATTATGGTCAACAAATACTTGTGACCAGCCCTGGTAGTAGGCAGAGGACCTACTATATCAATCAAAACCCTCGTGAAGGGAGGATCAACAGCAGGGATGGGGTGGAGTGGCGCCACAGGGGGTGTCTGATTAGGCTTGCCCACCACTTGACAAGTGTGGCAGCACTTAAGAATCGTGGCTACTTCTCCAGACATGCTGGGCCACCAAAAATTGCGACGCAGGCGAGCGACGGTCTTTCGGATGCCCAGGTGTCCAGCCATGGGCCCCTCATGTGCCAACAGCACAAGTGCCTCACGCAGCTTATGCGGCACAACTACTTGCAGTAGTTCACCACCGTCACTCTCCTGCCATCTACGACACAACACCCCTTGATGCAAGACAAACTCCTCCCTGCCCTCCAACTCCTCACTTCCCTCACCCACTCGAGCAAAGAAGGAGGCCAACGCCGGGTCCTCCTGCTGCCTACGAATGAGCTCTGCAGGCTCTAGCTGGGTAAGAGAAAGGGGGACTATAGGGTCATGGGGTTGAGGCAACGCTGCAACCCTACGTCCCACACGGCATCGAGGACGGAGAGCTGGCCCAGGCTGCTCCGCTCCTGCCATGTGATCCGGTGAGTCCTCAGAAGGATCATCACCACCAGCCAGGCAGTCACCAGGCAAGGGAACAGCTCGCTCCCTGCCTCCACGATGCTCCACAGGGGAGAAACTTCCAACTCCCCGCAGAACTGGAAGTCTCCCACCCTGGGCGCCAACTTCCAACAAACTGCCTGACTTATCATGCTGGGGCCTGTGCTGAACATCAGAGCCCTCAGCCTCCACACCAGGAAGCAACTCAGCACGAGTGCTCCTCCGGAGTGCTCTGCAGAGTGAGGATAACCATCAAACAACTCAGCTACACCCAACACTCCGTCCTCACTCTCAGCAACAACTCCCAAAGCCGAGTCCGGTGCATTAACAAGTGACTCCACGCCGTCACCGTCAGCCTCTACACCAGAACTCAATGGTGAGCCCAACACTGGCTCCACCACATCAGCACTGCTACTCCCATCTGGAGTCAATCCCACCTGGCTGCTAGCAGCCTCCTGGGTAGTAACAGGCTCTCTCTCAGCCCGGCGGGCCTGAGAGCGGGTAACAACATTTACAGAGTCTTGCACCACTGGCCCAGACTCTTCAGCAACCTCATCCTCATCAGAGGTTGGGATCCATACACGACCACCAGCCAAATCATTCCCAAGCAGGAAGTCCACTCCTGCGACTGGCAGTTCGTCTGCCACTGCTACCTGAGCCGTAGCAGTGACAAGAGGACATGACAGCGTCACCTCAGCCGTCACGAACTCCTCCACAGTGTTAAGTCCACGACACAACACTGCCTTGCTAGATGTCACCTTCTTCCCAGTGACATTTCGGCACACTGACTGCTGTGCTCCCGTATCACGCAGTACAGTGACGGGATACTTTGTGCCATCAATCTCAACAGTGCCTCCACACAGGAAAGGACGGCACCAGTCAAGCTCACTATCCTTAGGTGCGGGCGTGGCAACAGGGGGAGGGACAGGTGGGCCAACCTGCTCTCCTCCTCCAAACACAACTCAGGCACACGCCGTGCCTTCTCACTTCTAAAGCCTGAAGGAGCAGTCAACTCATCACCACAAACTTGTGTCTGGCCACACCAACAAGGCAACTGGTTTCTGCGAGGACTTGGGAGTTTCAGCTGTTACTAACTTTGGGCAATTGAACTTAAAATGCCCTTTTCCTCGGCAGTGATAGCACGTAGGCTGGTAATCATACTTGGGAGTTCTAGGGGCCGCCTTCCCGCCGTCCCATCCTTCGCAGAAGAAGGAGGGTGGGGCCTGGGGCTTTCCCAAACCCATCTTACTGCCGAATCCAGTATATCGCCTAAAGTGGCCTGGAGAGCCGAGGAAGAACTGCCACCACTCCCTGGGCCTCCCTTAGGACCACCTTCCTTACGACTCCAACTCCCAGGCTGCTGCACAGGACGGTGGGCCAACACATAATCATCAGCCCATGTAGCAGCCTCCTTCAAAGTCCTAAACCTCTTCTCCCTCAACAGAGGTACCAGCTCCTTATCAGCAATATCAATGAACTGCTCCATAACTACTAACTCCTTCAAAGCCTCGAGAGAGTCAACACCCTCGCTTGCAATCCACCTCTCAAACACTTGCTCCAGTGAACGAGCACACTCGAGGTAGGAGTCACTTGCTCGCTTCCTCTTTCCTCTGAATTGCAAGCGATAGGCTTCTGGTCGCAGCTCATATGCCCGCAAGATGTCAGCCTTAAACTCCTCATAATCATCCAGATCATCAGCTGACATTTTATCATAAACTTCCAAGGCTTTTCCCTTGAGTTTATTCGCGACCAAGCCTACCCATCTCTCTCGAGACCAAGCAAACTCCTTGGCTTTCCTCTCGAAGCGAACAAACCATTCAGCCACTTTAGCCTCATCAAATTCAGGGACTAGCTGGAGACTTTGAACTAAAGTACGCTCTACACTCTGTTCTCCTCCTCCTCCTACACTACCAACAACTCCAGGCGTACTTACTGCATGGCGAGTTCTCTCCCACTCCAACTCTCTATCTTTATCTGCCCTTTCTCTCTCCATCTCCAATCTCATCATCTCCATCTCTCTAGCCTCCTTCTCTGCTGCTAGTCTCTGAATTTCTCGTCTTCTCCTCTAGCTCTCTTCCGCCTCTCTAGCCTCTGCTAGTCTGTTTGACTCTCGTCTCTCTTCCGCAGCTAATCTCTTCAACTCTCGCCTCTCTTCTGCTTCTATCTCCATTTTCCTCATTTCCAGCTTCAATCGCAGTTCCTCCAGTCTGGCAGCTGACTGGACACTATCAGCAATACTGCTTGCTGGACTAGATCGTCGGGAGCCTTCCTGCTTCCGATACTTCTGCCAGGGCTAATATATCCCACATCACCTTCACTGGGACCGCCACGTCCGTTATCATGAGACATACGTGCGTCCTCACTGACCCCACGCGCGGCCAACGACTCATCATACCCACGTGGTGAGTCTCGCCGGCTCACACTCGCATCCTCACCCTCCACTGGTGAGGTGAAAAGGCCAGTAACTCTCTCCATGGTGCTCACAGGATTCGTTCTCACAAACAATAAAATAATATAAGTAATAATACCCCACACAATACACTACACCACTATAAAAGCACTTGGTTTATCCTGGCGAGGTCGCCACTTTATGTTACGTACGCCACGGCTGCGGTTAACTGCTACAGCTCACTAGAGTGTTATTCTGGCAAAATCGCCAACTTTGTTACGGTCAGTACAGTGGGGATTATAAAACACTCCACAGAGTCCCCACTACTATAACTCACAGCCGCCGTAACCCTCAGGTTCTTTCAAGGTCGCCAACAGTGTATAATTTCCCCCACTGTAAGGGAATCTCCTCAGCAACTCCTTCTCCTCCTGTACCCAACCAAGTAGAATTTATAAATGGTAGATGTTATGTGTAACAGGGCGAGGCCTTAATACCCCTAGAGAAACCGCCCACAAGGACAATTCCACCCACTTCTCTATGAAGTATTAATGCCTCTCCACGCCTTGTCCACAGACTGTGATAACTCACAGACTGGGACAACACGCGCATATATATTACTATACTATCCTACTACGACAAGTGCTTCCTAACACCTGTCAGACTGACACCCCTAGCCTACTACTACTAAATATATGATGTGTACAGCACATCCGGTGATGTACACACAAGCCCAGACACCACCTACGGGTGACAACAGCTATACACGGAGTCCAGATACTCGTCACAGACAAGTCTGGCGGACGACAACTACGCACCACTGGCCGACATGAAGCCTCTCAGCATTCAATAGTGTGCGTGGCTACTACCACTACAATACAGTATACTACTGAAACTATACAAAAGATGGTGGGGCACACAGCCGCCCACCAAACCCCACTGGTGACTACAGCCACCAACAGCAACAACAGGACGAAACAATAACGTCTCTCTCCGCGCCGCCACACCGAGTGGACGAACGCACAACAGAAATGCACCCCAACCGGCTACACTTTCCTCAGAACAACAAGCCCGTTGTTCTACAGCCACGGTCTACCAGTAGCAAGCCAGCTACTCAAGGAGGGCACAACTCCCAGACCGATGACTAATGAGTACTTCAAAGCCCAGCCAACACGTGTCTCTCACTGTGCCAGACCGTGTTAACTCCGCTAAGCCCAGCAACACGAATCTCCCTACACTGTGCCAGACCACGAGAGTGCGTGTCTATCTCCGCTGAAGACTATCTTATTACTGACTCGCTCGCCAGACAACGAGAAACAGGGAGAGGGAGGCGGGTTGTCTGCTCAACAGAACAGCCCAAGGGGCCCGCGCTGGGTGGCCATAGGCACACGCATATAATAATTAATAAATTAAAGGGAAATAATGCGGTGCCCTCACAATATATATATATATATATATATATATATATATATATATATATATATATATATATATATATATATATATATATATATATATATATATATATATATATATATATATATATATATATATATATATAT
>NC_059301.1:36709782-36714782 GCF_017591435.1 Portunus trituberculatus
CCTCGGGGACCCAGCTTTCCACAACTCTACTTTCTCCACTGGTCCCTACATGGGGAGCGACCACCTCCCTGTTCTGGCCTCCATCCCACAAGCACCCCCAACAGCTCACCCTAGCTGCTTGCCCCGATGGAAGCTACAGCCCTCTGCATGGCCCCAGTACAGGGAAGCCCTTCAGCCCTCCCCAGAGACTTCCACCCTCCCACTAGAAGAAGCTGCAGTATCCTTCCAGTGCACACTAGAGGCAGCGGGCAAAGCTGCCTTTCACCAAGTCACCCGCTCCAAACCTCGCCGCCCCAGGAAACCTTGGTGGAGTGATGAGTGTGTCCAGACAGTGCAGGCCCGTCGGAGGGCTTGGCCCAGGTGGAGGAGAACACCTACAATTGAGGCTGGCAGGGAATATCGTCGCCTTGATGCAGTCTGTGCTAAAACCATCCTCAGGGCTCAGAGGAGTGCATGGGCCTCTCACTGCTCCTCCCTTTCGTTCTCTTCCTCCACCAAGAGAACATGGGCTTTCCTGCACTCCATGGAGGGTAAGAGGGCCCGTCAACCTTTACCTCTGACGGATGGAGCCCAGGCCCCACTCGATGACGCTCAGAGGCCGGAACTGCTGGTACATCAATACCACCAGAAACTGAGCATCCTCCCAACCCTACAACCTCCACCCGACCTACACCACATGATCACCACCACTACCTCTCCAGGTCATCTGCAACTCACCCAGCCTTTCACCTAACAAGAACTGAAAGAGGCCCTAGCCACACTGCACACCGACAAGGCATCAGGACTCGACACCATCCCCTATGAGTTTTTAACCCACCTCACTCCTCCCCTCCTGGATGGCCTCCTCTTTCTATACAACACCAGCTGGACGATGGGGACTTACCCTACATGTTGGAAACCCTCCGTACTTGTTCCCATCCACAAATCAGGCAAGGACCCAACTCTTCCATCTGCATACCGGCCCATTGCACTCCTGGTGGCTTGAGGAGAAGCACTTGCTGAGGGAGGAGCAATGTGGCTTCCGACCTTGTAGAGGCACCATCGATGTCCTGAGCCAAATGGAATTCCACATTAGTGACACGTACCGCCAACGTCAGGTCATGCTCGCCCTCTTCATAGACCTGGAGGGTGTATTTGACTCAGCACCTCACGAGGGAATCATCTACAAGCTGGCCAAACTGGGCATTGCTGGTACCACCCTCGCTTGGATCCGAGACTTCCTCTCCCACCGCTCTTATCAAGTGGCAGTGGGTGCCTCCTTATCAACCTCCCACCCCATCTGCAGAGGCGTCCCACAAGGCTCCATCCTCAGCCCCCTCCCCTTCAACGTCCTCCTGTCTGACCTCCACATCCCCCTCCACTCACAACTCCTCATATATGCCGACGATATCACCATAGTCAGCCGTGCACCGAAACTGGCCATGGCCCAGACCAACATGCACGAAGCTGCAGCTGCCTTGAGTGACTGGGTAACCACCTGGGGCCTGACGGTTAGTGCTCCTAAGAGCACACTTATGTGCTTCACCCTGAAACACCTCCCATCCTCACCTACTACATCACTGTGTGGACAGGGTGTCCCCTACTCCAGGGAGCACACCTTCCTGGGTCTACGCCTTGATGGCCCTCGTCTTTCCTGGGCCAGACACATAGACCATCTACGCACTGCCTGCAATAAACGTCTTGATATTCTGAAGAAAATTGCTGGAGTCAGATGGGGAGCCAACCGTGATCTTCTTCGTTACTACTTGACCACCATCAGACCCAAATTAATGTATGGCACCAGTATCTACAGCTCAGCAGCACGCTCCCTCCTCATCAAATTGGATCCCATCCAGAATGCTGCACTCAGGATCTCCTTGGGTGCCATGAAATCCTCTCCACTGGTCTCTCTACATGCAGAGAGTGGAATTCTTCTTTTATCTATTCACAGAAGAGAGACTTTGTGCCAGCATTACCACCACATTCTGAGCTTACCCCAGTCTCACCCCTCGCTACCCTCTATTCCACCTCTGGGATGGACCAACACACTCCTGTATGGCTCCCTGGAGCACGGCAACCCCTCCTTGTCAGAGCCCTACTAACCCTCAACACCCTGGGCTTACCACCACCACCTCCACAGCCCATTAGCCCACACTCTCCCATCCCACCATGGCTGGACCTCTCCCCCATGTTCACCTTACACCTTCCCGGCCTCCCCAACCGGCACTCTTCAAGCAGATTAGCATCACTACTTTTCCATCAGAGGGACAAGACATTGTTTAAACACCACGTCAAGCTCTGCACAGATGGCTCCCACTCTCCATCACCACCCTCTACCGCCGCAGCCATCTATGACTCCGCCACATCCATCTGCAGGACATGGCGACTCCCACCAGAGACAGACATCCTGACAGCAGAGCTGTATGCCCTTCACCAGGCCGTCAACCACCTGCAGGTCTGTCATACCAAGAGCAAAGCAATAATCTACACCGACTCCCTCTCCTCACTCCACTTCCTTCTCTCCCGTCACCCATCCTCCTCCACCACCATCGTCCACGCCACCCAGAGGACCCTCATCCATCTTCACACCGAAGGCTGGGAGTTAACCCTCCAGTGGGTTTCCTCCCACACAGGTATCCGGGGTAACGAGATCGCCGACACCGCCGCCGAGATGCCCCTATTAGAAGTAAACATTACCCCCTTCCCTCTGCCACTCTCCACCGCTAAGCGCATCATATCACGAGTATGCCACTCTACCTCCGACACTACCCTTGCCACTGGCCTCCGCGTCACCTCTATGGGCCAATATCCCCACTGCCCCTGGTGCACTACAGTGTCCCCGCTTCCATTCCCAACGCGTTCTGCTACGAGCACAACTACCGCTCTCGGAGTTCCCACTCTTGACCTGCCCACTCTGCTGGCTGCGGCGGGTGTCCACCCCACAAAACAACACGCCGTTCTACGCCTCACCTGTGTATTCCTGAAGAAGACGGGATAACTGTCACGCCTGTGAGCGTCTCACAGGACATCGCCAGGGGTCATAGGGCCCCTCCAGGAGAACCTGGCAGCCCTCAACAACAACAACAACAACAACAAACTTAAAACGATGAATGCGACTACTCTCAAGCTAGCCAGCGTACTGACTGAACGTAGGTTCTGAGCAACTCCGTGCCGACTAGCAGTAACATCACTCACCCACAGAGCTCAAGCATCGCCACCAGCAGAGCATATAGTGAAGGAATAAGGATAAGCAGGATGACGCTGTGAAGGTGATGTCTGTGGTGAAACCAAACAGCGGTCCAGCCGGGCCCCAACCCCGCTAGCGCCGGCTCCACTTCACAAGGTGACCACATGGACGCCTCCATCCAAGGCCGCCTGGAGACAAGGCCAGGTCACAGTTTCGCGGGTCTCCTGATACGTCATCAACCGACGATCGGCTACCGGTCTTCGCCTCAGTTTTGAATGGACAGCGGTGGGGTACACAGCGCTCAAGGCCGCCTGAAGAACACGCTTCGCGCGACTTACTTTACATTATAAAACTACTTGCGACAATACCTTCTACTTGCTGTGTACTTTACTGCAAAGGCAATTGCAAAACTGGTCCAAGAGTGAGTGTATACCGATTCCCTGAACAGCCTGAGCTTCGGAGGAAATGGTTACAAGCCATCAGGAGGAAGCATTTCACTCCCAACTCATCACAGCAGGGTAAGCACTATACAGGTATTTGTTGTTTTGCATGATTTACTTGCTAAGTTACGATTTGGGTACTTTCCTGTTATTGCCCCACCACTAATTTTAGGTTAGGTTAGTTTAAGATAGATTAGGTTAGAAAACTAGTTAACCTAACCTAACCTAACTTATCCTAACCTAAGATAAAGAAAATCAAATACAATAAAAAAATCTGAAAATTAGTGGTGGGACAATAACAGGAAAGATACTCTTTAAAAAATAAAGCAAAGATACAAATTTATTACCTTATCAAATTTGTTTATACTGACTACATTATGAGTAAAAGCTACTAACTTAAATCTTTAAAAATAATACATTAACTGTAATTAAATACATTTATAAGATGCTTAAAATAGGTAACTTAAGATTTGTGAATATTAATACTAATGAGAAATATACAGAGTATTTAAGAAGAGATAGAGAGTGAGAGAAGGGAGAAATATATAGAGAAAAGAATAATACAGATTTTTCTAGCTATTAATACTCTTTATTGCAGTAATAGTGCTATGTGTTACTGAGGTCATTATTTAACACAAACTGTTTAAGTTTGTGTTTAAATGTAGCAATGCTGCAGTTATGTGGTACATGTCTTGCAATATTATTCCATATCATTGCACCTTTATATCTAAATGTTTTCTGCATCATGGCTGTCCTACATAATGGTATATGAATTTTATGACTGTTTTGTTATATGGGAGTGAACCTGATGATTCCTGAGAAACATATCATTGAATATTGGGGGCAAACACCTGTTGCTGTATCTATACATTAGCTTACTGACAGTGAATATATAAATTTTATGGAGAGGCAGTACTTGTAGTGAGAGGAATAGTGGTGGAGTATGATCCCTGTAATTTGCAGATTCAGTAATCCTGATAGCTTTTTTCTGCATTTTGAATAAAGAATCAATATGGCATCTACTTGCACTACCTCTATTCCATAGTGTAGGTAAGGGTATATAAAGCTTTTATATATTACAATGAGGGTTGACTTACACAAAAATTTCCTAGGTTTGACTAACATTCCAATTCCTTTGGCAATTTTGGTTTTAGTTACTCTGACATGCTCAGACCAAGATAAAGTTGTATCAGTCATAACCCCTAAAACCCCCTTATTGGAGCATTTACAAATTTTTTTAAGGCCTCTGCTACTGCTTTAAAAACTCTGGATAATCCAAGCTACATGTAGGTACCTTAATTGAGTGCAATTACCTATCCAAGCATTCTGTGATAATCCAAGCTTTGAAATGAAAATTATACACCAAGTTTGTCTTTACTCAGGCAATGTGACTT
>NC_059301.1:36719782-36777282 GCF_017591435.1 Portunus trituberculatus
TGTTTACACAACCGGATGACGTCACTGAGTCAGCTGGTGGTTCCAATAATGTTCTCGTGCGTCTACCTATCAAAAAGTTATTGTACCATGTTCGCTCCGTCCTCTCCCTCGCTCAGTCAAGGCCAGTTCGACCATGGTCCACGAATATTACACAGTAATTTAAAAATGCATTTCATGACCTTTATAAATGATTAATTAATGTATAAAAAAGTAATTGCTTATAGTCTGACCGGGCTTAATTTACGGCTATGGTGGGGCGAGGGTATCTCTACAGTTCTGCCACGATTCCAAAAAATGCGATGTGAAATGGAAGTTACTGGTGTACAAGGCATCGCAAACACCATCACTTCAGATGTATAAAATTTTGACTTGTGTATATAGATGGCTGAATTAACAGTCAGTAACCATCATATGCATAAAAAAAACTATAGTACCATGAAAACATGGCATACATATTCAACAGTGTTGCTGATATCAACTGTAGTAACTTATAATGGTACTTAGCGTATGTTTAGGGTGTGTAATAATATCAGCGTTACAGATATAAGATAATGAGCATGGAAAACAGAAATAATCTATTATCCAAAGTAAGAAAAAAAAAATAGTAGAAGTCTTGTGAGTGGCGGCAATACTGATGAATCCAGCCTGGCCAGGCCGAATAGCCTCACCTTGTAGTACCAGATGTTGCTATAATTATAAGATAAAATGCTCACATTTACTGGCTTTTACAGTAATTTCAAGGGTGAGGCATAATCGCATTCATAATTCGTAAGCCAAGCTAATGTGTAGTTTCTTTTTTTACAAAATAGTAGGTATATGCCAATACCTAAGTAAAAGAAAAAAAAAAGCCTTATTCACTTATGAGCGGCAACTCTTCCACACCCAGCTGGTGGCCTTGACACATTGTGGTGGTGATGTGACTGACCTCGTGCTACTCACTTATATATATATATATATATATATATATATATATATATATATATATATATATATATATATATATATATATATATATATATACAATTATAAATGACTCTCTGCTTACCTTTGATTCTTTAGTAAGAGAGAGAGATTAACAGAACAACAGTAGTGAAAACGTGGCAACACTGTACAGAGACGCTCGCCCCCCCCATGACCGTAAATTAAAGCTGGTCAGACTATAGTAACTTTATTATCGGTCATTCATAGATTTATGTTAACATCAGCAATTCATTACAACCACGTTGGTATAAAATTCTAGATTACATATGGGATATTGGGATAAAGAAACCTACAACATGGTTTGGATTAAATGTTATTTACAAATGTTAACTACATTATACATTAGTATGAATGTGATTATCCTGTCAAAGTGTGAAGCTTCGTCTTTTTCCCAGATATCTTACTCTGGTGTAAGAGATCATTTTATTTGCTACAGAAGTTGTTAAGTAAGGCATTTGTTGATGCCCACACTAACATTTTCTGAATTTTGTCTATGTTGTGTTCATTACCACAATTATTTATTGGTAGGAAAACTTCATTGTCTGCAAGAATTTTCATTGTTATTTCTGTGGCGATATTTCTATGGTTGAGTGAATGTATAAAGTCAGGGTTTGATGTTAGTTTGTTGATTGCAATATAATTGTGCATAACAATATTGACTACTCCCTCATCAAGGTAGAGAAGTGAACCTCTAGTGATGCCTTTTATGTAGCTGTTACTGTCTGGCATATCCTCTACATTTTCATTACAAGTTAGCAAGTCTTTACATGAATTACATTTATTTTTTTGGTAACTACATAACAATAACCTGCCAAGTACGTGAGAACTAGGAGATATTCCATGCTTTTTTCAATGTCATCTCGTGTAATTTCTACATCAAAGTTACTGAAATTTGATAAATCATCACTGTGCATTTTTTCCCACTTTGTTTCTTTTAAATCAGATAAGTCTACGTTCTGCTTTCTGAGAGGTATTTTTAGTACTGACATAAGTCTTAATTTTTTCTCACATTCAAATACCTGTCGCATAGAAACATTATAATTACTGCCTGCAAGTTGGCAATATTGACTGAATCTGGCCTCAAGTTGGTCAGTTTGAAATTTTGCTGTTAATACATATGGCATTTTTAGTTCATTTATGCAATAACTGGTTACCTGGATTATTGCTAATGTTGTGTGTCTTAATGCAGTAAATGTTTCCTTGCTTAGTTTACCACTGACTATGTCTGTGATATTCCAAGCATCTAGCTAGTCACAAAATTTATACAGAAACATATATCCTTCGTTGTCAGTATCATCTGTCAATGGTTTAGCATAATTGTTCTTAAGGCGGCAACCTTTACATGGAGAATTAACATTTATGACTGTCCACACAAAGATTACTCTTACATAATCTGCAACTTCACGGTAGAAAGGCAAACAATGTTTTTCCCCTAAAGTAAGAAGTGCCTGCATGACATATTCATTAAATATGCGATGCACCAAGTTTACACTTTGTTTTTCTAGGTTAGATGGACACAGTGATTTTAATGTGAGTTTATACGCATGAGATAAGAGTGACTCTGCTTCCAAAGAGTGAAGTTTCCTGAGAGTTGCGAAAGGAGGGAGCACTGCAAATTTTTGTGGTTGTTAAGTCTGCGTCATCAAAGGAGAACTGTGGATATTTCATGGTTTTATCAATGTCTTTTTGACCTAATCAATTATTTCTTATACATTTTAGTAAATGTACAGCATCAAACATGAAAAAGAGAGACCTTGATTCTGTTGAAGTAGACTGTAATGATGGATGAGGGTAAACAATTGATAATGTAGGTGGCTCAGCAAAATATGACATAGCTTTTCTGTTAATAGAGTTATTATCTGTTACAACACATACCACCTTGAATCCTATCTGTTCCAGGCCAATTATGACTTTTTTTTTTTTTTTATGAATGTGAAAAGGGTTTCAGCTTTCATAATTCTCGTTGGTAAAATGTGGACTACATCTTTAAACTTAGAACATAAGCTGCTTACCATAAACACAAACGCACTCTAAGCTGCTTCATTAGCATCAAATGCTGAGCCAACAACATTACCACCTTTATAATCAAAATATGGCTTTATGTGGATTTCATCAATCATTAGCGTTACTGTTAGATCATTAGCAGTTAAAAAATTTATTTGTTCATTATGTAGGATAGGAAGTTACTATCGTGTTGTTCTGGTCCTGGGCTCATATTCTGAGACAGTGACAGTCTTCTAAATGTAGAATAACAAGGCAAGATCAAATATCCCATAGTCCTCAGTAGCCTATATCCTTGAGGAGAGCAGCTATACAAGAGAGATGAAAATACTAAAAATTCTGATGAGTATTCAAGCTTCTTTAGTGTCATTAAGTGAACTTGCTCACACATTCCTCTTAATACATTTTTGTATTTAGATGACTCCTCCCTCAGTATACTCAAGAGTGACAAGACATGCCTAACTCCTTCCAGGAGTTGAAACCCTGTCATCAGTATCACATTTTTTGAGGTTGTCCAACAGTTCAGAGAATCAATATCCCTCACATGGGAAGGGGTTCTGTAATTCCCCAGCCTGTGCATTTCAACATTATCAACAAAAGTTCTGACAGCTAAACAATCATCAATAATCAGAGATACTTTGATTTTAGGGCTTGGTCTGCAAATTATATTACATATTAATAGGGAGTTATCAAGTTTAATAACTTTCCAGTACTTGTCAAGAGAGCAGAGTTTTTCGAAAGTTCACTAAGATTTTCAAAGCTTATATTCATCAGATGTTGTACCTCATCTTCAACACTTTCTGCAATTGCTGTTCTTATTGCATCCTGTTCCTTCCTGCACTTCCTCTCTTCTGGAAATTCTCTTATCAAGGGAGTTCTTGAAAGGTATGTGGGGCAGTTGGGTAACTGTGAAGGAACTGCCCCTTTATGAAGCCTTGGAATCTTTAAGTTGACTGTAAGGTTAGTTCCTGTCCTCTCATCGAAGTACGAGGTCTCCTCTATGTCTCCGGGAACGAAGTGTAGTTCACACACCTAGGAACAAGCGAAAAGTTGTTATAATGTTAAGAATAAGAACACATCATATTATGTATATAATAAGACAGTCACACACACACACACACACACACACACACACACACACACACACACACACGTGGCCATCCCCCCTATTTAAACACACACACACACACACGCACATAGGCTAGGGTTTCATATCAACTGAACCAGTGCCACTTGCACCAGTACCACATGCACCAGTGCCAACTGAACCAGTGGTCAACTGAACCAGTAACCATTTGAACCAGCGACCATCCGAACCAGTGCAACTTGAACCAGTGCAAACTGAACCAGAACTACTACTTGAACCAGTACTATTTTAACCAGTGACCATCTGAACCAGTGGTCATCTGAACCAGTGCAACTTGAACCAGTGCAAACTGAACCAGTAGTACTTGAACCAGTACTATTTCAGCCAGTGACCGTGTAATACAATTTAACCCTTTTTCGAAGGCCGATGTTACTGTACTACGTTGTGTAACCCTTTCATTACAGGTGTAACTCGTTTATGTTAGCATCCTCCCTGCACCAGCTTAAACCACGCATACTGAATTAAAACAAGAAATAATCCTAGGCTTTGTACTGAATTAAAACAAGAAATAATCCTAGGCTTTGTACTGAATTAAAACAAGATATAATCCTAGGCTTTGTACTGAATTAAAACAAGAAACAACCCTAAGCTTTGTATTGAATTAAGGTAAGAAATAATCCTAGCTTTGTACTGAATTAAAACAAGACATAAACCTAGGCTTTGTACTGAATAAAAACAGTAAATAATCCTAGGCTTTGTATTGAATTAAGGCAAGAAATAATTCTAGGCTTTGTACTGAATTAAAACAAGATATAAACCTAGGCTTTGTACTGAATTAAAACAGGAAATACTCCAAGGCTTTGTACTGAATTCAAGAAAGAAATACTCGTATACCTAGGCTTTGTACTGAATTAAAAAAAAAAAAAATTGAAAAGAAATAACACTAGGGTTTGTACTGAATTAACACACTCCTCCCGAAAAAAAAAAAAGGTTCAGATGGTCACTGGTTCAAATAGCACTGGATCAGATGATGGTCACTGGTTGAAGTAGTACAGATTCAGTTTGCACTGGTTCAGGTTGTACTGGTTCAGATCACCACTGGTTAAGATGGTCACTGGCTGAAATAGTACTGGTTCAAGTAGTACTGGTTCAGTTTGCACTGGTTCAGATCACCACTGGTTCAGATTGTCACTGGTTGAAATAGTACTGGTTCAAATGACCACTGGTTCAAACGACCACTGGTTCACTTGACCACTGGTTGGTTTAGTTGACCACTGGTTCAGTTGGCACTGGTGCATGTGGTACTGGTGCAAGTGGCACTGGTTCAGTTGACCGGCAACCATAGGCTAAGTGATGATGATGATGATGATGATGATAATAACAGTAACAATAATATCAATAATAACAATAATAACACTACTACTACTACTACTACTACTACTACTAATAATAATAATAATAATAATAATAATAATGTTGATTGATAAGTAAATTTTGTAAGTTTACATTAAATACCGTCATGCTCATTATATAATTATCATTATTAGTGCCATCTAGACTTAGGTATGTCCCCACTGGAAAACTTTTGTGAAAATCTTTGGGAAATGCTAAAACATATTTTGCATGTTATTCTTGTCATAACTGTTAAACACTGTTTTAGAGTCATGATAAAGTATCTCTCACACCTGACAATATAGTTTTTCCCATACAAGATGGAGAAGAAATACAGTTTTCCCCATAGAGTACAAAGAAGGAATGCAGTTTTTCCCATGGAAAATAGAAAAGAAATAATTTTCCATATAGAAAATAGAAAATTTTTCCCCATAGAAGACAGATGAAATATTGTTCCCCACAAAAAAACAGAGCTAAAATAATTAGTTTTTCCCCAAAGAATACCTACAAAGAGATAGGTACAGTTTTCAACACAAAAAACAAAAGAAACTTAGTTTTTTTCCATAGAAGACAGAGAAGAATAAGTTCTCCCAACAGAGGATTTATAAAGAAATAGTTTTTCTCATAGTAGATAGATAAGAAATAACAATAGTTCCCCACAGAAGATACAGAAGAACCGTTTTCCTCGTAGAATATAGAGAAAAAAGTTTTTCCCGTAGAAGATAGAGAAGAAACTTATAAAGTTTTCCCCATAGAAGATGAAGAAATATAGTCTTCCATATAGAAGATACAATAGGCAGAAAAATATTTTTCCAGTGAATACACAGAAACCCACCCCAGCTCGGTAAAGCTTTTCATACAGAAGACAGAGACGAAATAGTTTTCCACATAGAAGACAGAAGAAATACAGTTTACCCCATAGAAGACAAAAGTAATACAGTTTTCCACATACAAGACAGAAAAAAATATTTTTCCCAGAGAAGACAATTGCAATAAAGTTTTTCTTATGGTAGATAGAGAAGAAATACAGTTTTCCCCACAAAGACAGAAAAAAATCAATTTTCGTCATAGAAGATAGAAATAAATAGGTTCAGTTTCCTCCGTAGAAGAGAGAGGAATGAATAACTTTCCTCATAAAAGATAGAGAAATAATTTTTTTTCCATGGAAGATAAAAAAAATAGTTTCTCCTAAAGATCTATAATCTGTAGAGAAGAAATACAATCTAATCATTGGAGAGACAAAAACGTTTCCCCAAAGAAGACAAAATAAATAGTTTTCCCCATAGAACGGTTGACATATGGAATTAATAAGGGAGGAAGTGGTTATGGCAGCTAATGTACACAAGTTTAAAGAGAAATTGGATGCATATAGTTATGGAGACAGGTCGTAATGAGCTTTGCTCGGACCCTGTACAATACACACACACACACACACACACACACACACACACACACACACACTGTGGTCTTCGTTAATGTGATCTCCCTGTCTCCTGATTACTACGTTCTTTATTACTTCTTACAATAATCTTGTAGTGTATCACATCAAATTCAATAAGAACTACCAATAAAATTAATAATGGCAAAGTAACCACTGACATAAAAAATCAACGGACATTAGGTAGGCTATGATCATGGCAGCCTCCGGCCCATCTTCCTTCCCAGGCTAACCTGCCTCCGTATTCATATTTAAATGTTATGGATAAATTATGATTTAACTGGTACTATAAAAACATTTCTACCTTAGACCGGCTAGTCTTAATTAATTCTCATTATAGAAAATATTATTTGTTTGTAGCCTTCGTACCTACTATAGCGAATGCACTGGCCCTGCATAAGACAACTTGCAATTATATAATGATGCCTCTAGTATTTATCACCTTACTTTCTAATAAACCTGAAATGCATCGGAATATCAGCAATAATAATAATAATGGTATAATAGAGTATTACTTACCCTGCTGCTGTGGTTAGGGGTAAAGTTGTCCCGCTTGATGGCTCTAATCCATTCCCCTGACAATTCTTCATCTCTTGGGAAAGAAAATACAGCCACCTTAGGACCAGTGGGATAATTTCCTTTACATAGAGGTACACAGCACCTGCTGGGCATGATGATATGTAAAGGACAGAACTGAGGAAGTGCGAGATGATGTGAATATTGTAACACAAGGCCGAGACTGACGCACTTAACGGCAGACTCGGGCTGAGCGGCAGGCGGCAGCGCAACCGTAGTTATGACCGAGTAGCGTGACGTCACGGGACTTTTGTATTCAAACGCTCAGGCCTTTAGAAGACGGCTGTGTAAACACTACACTACGCGGTGTGTGTGTGTGTGTGTGGTGTGTGTGTAATTCACCTCGGTCGCGTGCTGGGCACCCAGCCAGTCTTCCCCATTACGGAGCGAGCTCAGTGCTCATAGACTAATCTTCGGGTAGGACTGAGACCACAACACACTCCACACACCGGGAAAGCGAGGCCACAACCCCTCGAGTTACATCCCGTACCTATTTACTGCTAGGTGAACAGGGGCTACACATTAAGAGGCTTGCCCATTTGCCTCGCCGCCTCAAGGATTCGAACCCGGACCCTCTCGAATGTGAATCGAGCGTGCTAACCACTACCCTACGCGGTGTGTGTGTGTGTGTGTGTGTGTGTGTGTGTGTGTGTGTGTGTGTGTATTTACCTAGTTGTAGTTTTACAGGGCCTGGGCTTATGCTCGTGTGGCCTCGTCTCCATATCTACACTTATCCAATTTCTGTTTAAAACTATGCACACTCTTTGCTGACACTACTTCCTCACTCAAACTGTTCCAAGTCTCAACACATCTTTGCGGGAAACTATATTTTTAACATCTTTCAGACATCTTCCCTTCCTCAGTTTCTTATTATGCGATCTTGTGCTTCTAATGTCATATTCTTCTCTCAGGATTAGTTTGACATTATCCACTTGATCCATTCCGTTAATCAATTTATAAACTTGTATCAGATCCCCTCTCTCTCTTCTCTGTTCCAGGGTTGGTAGATCCATAGCTTTTAGTCTCTCCTCATATGTCATCCCTTTAAATTCTGGAACCATTCTTGTAGCCATTTTTTGTAGTCTCTCCAATTCCTTATGTGTTTCTTTTTATGGGGGTCCACACAACTCCTGCATATTCCAATCTAGGTCTTATTTTAGTACTTATCAATTTCTTCATCATTTCTTTGTCCATATAGTGAAATGCTAATCCAATATTCCTTAGCAAATTATACGTCTCTCTGAAAATTCTATCAATATGGCTTACCGGTTGATTGTTTTCTTCCATTGTCACTCCCAAGTCCTTTTCCTTTTTTACTTTTTCTAGTTCTACTCCATCTCCCATCTTATAGATTCCCACTGGTCGTCTTTCACTTTTTCCCATTTCCATGACATGGCTTTTGTCCACATTGAATTCCATCTCCCATTTTTTACTCCATTTCCAGATCTTGTTTAAGTCTTCCTGTAGTATTTCACAATCCTCTTTTTGTTTAATGACTCTGCACAGTTTCGCATCGTCCACAAACAGATTTATGTAGCTGTTCACTCCCTCTGGTATGTCATTTATATATACGAGAAAAAGTATTGGCGCCAATACTGACCCTTGTGGCACTCCGCTGTCTACTGTTCTCCACTTGGACTTCATATCTTTAACTATCGTCCTTATTTCTCTCCCCTCAAGTAATTTTCATCCATCTCAATGTGCTTCCTTTTAAGCCACCCTTCTCCTCTAACTTCCATAGTAATCTTTCATGTGGCACTTTATCAAACGCCTTTTTTAAATCTAAATAAATACAGTCAATCCATCCCTCTCTCTCTTGTACTTTATCAACTATTCTAGAGTAGAAACTCAATAAATTTGTTACACATGACCGACCTTTTCTAAAACCAAATTGGCTATTTGATAATAATTTGTTGTCTTCAAGAAACTCAATCCATTGCTTCTTTATTACTCTTTCACACATCTTGCATATTACACTAGTTAGTGATACCGGTCTGTAATTTAAAGGTTCTTCCTTCCTTCCGCTCTTATATATGGGAACCACCTCAGCTCTTTTCCACTCCACTGGTACTGTTCCATTTTCTATTGAGCATTTTATGATGTTGTATATAGGACTTGCTAGTTCTTCCCTACATTCTTTCAGTATTCTGCCTGAGACTTCATCCGGTCCCATTGCCTTTTCCTCATCTAGTTCTGTCATCAACTTTTTTTTTTTTTTTCAAGCTTGGTTACTTTAATCTCTTTCATATGGAGTCTCTCTATTACCCTGTGGTCTTTCAAATTTGGATTCCTTAGTAAAGACCTCCTGAAATTTACTATTTAACAGTTCTGCCATACTTTTTGGGTCTTCCACCATTCCGTTCTCTCCTTTTAACCTTTGTATTGTTTCTTTTTGTCTTATTTTTCCATTTATGAATCTGTAGAACAATTTTGGTTGTTCCTTACATTTTTCGACAATGTCCTTTTCATAGTTCCTTTCTTCTTCCTTTCTCACCTTAGCATATTCATTTCTTGCTGTTTTGAAGTTTTCCTGATTTTCTGGATTTCTGTTCCTTCTCCATCTTTTCCATGCTCCATCTCGTTTATCCTTTGCCCTAGCACACCTTATGTGTGTGTGTGTGTGTGTGTGTGTGTGTGTGTGTGTGTGTGTGTGTGTGTGTGTGTGTGTGTGTGTGTGTGTGTGTGTGTGTGTGTGTGTGTCATGATAAGTTACATGGAGAAAAATGAAAATGAATAGATGTCTATGGAGTGTAGATGCAGCGAACACGTGGTGTGTGAGCAATTAAAGGATTACAACCACCTGGTAGGAAGTGTGGGGCATTGGGGTCTCAGGCAGCTGAAGTTTACTACCTGCACCATCTCGATGCTCGGTCCGCTAACAAAACGGACTGAGCGTCGCAGGAGCAATTTTGCCACGCTCAGTCACGGCCTTCTCATACAGGCCTGATGGATGTGACGTCACGCGGCCGTAACGTCAGTGCGAGTAGGCCATCCGCGTCTACTGGGTGTGTCGGGAGTGTTTTGGAACTCCGCCGTGGTCTTGTTTTAAGTGGTTTTGGTGCATTCACTAGGCCTTCTGCCATGCCTTACAAGTGTTGCGTTCCTTTATGTAAAGGGAATTACAAAAGTGGGCCAAAGGTGTGCTTATTTTCATTCCCAAAAGAAGAGAAGCTTGCGCGGGCTTGGCTTCATGCTATCAAGCAAGCAGACTCCACCCCAACCAAAAACACCAAGGTAAGTAAACTAAACCAATGTTTATTGTATACAACTAGTATAGTTTTATCCACATTATAATACAGGGTGTAACACGAGTTTCTGCGAATACTTCTAGAGGTGAAAGTACAAGTTTGTTTAGTCGTGGGGTGAAATTCAAGTGCATGTGGCGGGGTGACTGTTACACCGGCTGGGCCGGTCGGGTGTTTTATGTTATAGAAACACTATATCAACTTACTCCACCTTACTGTAAGTGTGTGGCATTTTGAATATATTTTCTTCCTTTTGAAAATCACACAGCACAATCAAAATGTATTTACCGTCACCGTCTTAACGTGAAATTTCAAACAGCTAATTTTCTGCTAGATAGCCTCACTACCGCCTTCCTGCCAGGGGAGGTGGGTAGCCTTTTATTTTATTTGTCACTAATTACAGACATGTTAACATTGTGTAATGTTTACCGGTAAATTCCTAATCTGTAATACCACTTGTCTGATCATGGGGTACTGTAACACCCACAAATTTGCAGAAATTATTGAATAACCCACTACTTTTCACCATCGAACAATCTGCATAACTCGCTATCATTTCTACAAGTTTTGGGGTACAGCAATATTCTGCAATGAGACGAGTAGTATTGACTGAGAGGTAATTTACAGATAAATCTGACACCGTGTTAGAATGTCTGTAATTACTGACAAATAAAGTAATAGGCTATACGGGGACACCTTGCCTGCCTGAGGGAGGCTAGCAGCAGATCAGCTGTTCGGAATTTCACACCAAGATTGCCGGTAAATAAATCTCGATGGTACTGCATGATTTTGACAGACAAAAAAAAAATCTCTGTTGAAAGTACCACACACTTACAGTAAGGTGGACATGGTGTTTCTACGAAATAAAACAATCGCCCGTACCAGCCACACTTAAATTTCACCCCACGACTAAACAAAGCCTCAAAAGTCATATGAGTATAGAACATTTTTTACTTAGAATAACTTATTCTTTCGCCTCCTAGAAGTATTCGCAGAAACTCGTGTTACACCCTGTATAATGATGTGATTATATCAGTTTATGATGTATTTAGTGTAGGTGAACATAAGGAACCTTGGCTACTCGAGTACTACCTTAGGTTAGGTTAGGTTAGGTAATGAAACAAATGTATCGATCAACATAAATGTTTTGAAATCAAGAACAGTTTTTATGCCAATTAATTGTTGGTAAGATAACTGAGGAAGGTGGGCAATAACCTAACCCTAGCCTGCCCTAACCTATCTAAAGGGGTCTAAAGAGGGTGTTTTTAGCTTGCTGGTTTAAAGGGGTGTTTTTAGCTTGCTGGTCTAAAGGGGGTTTAGCTTGTTGTTTTAAAAGGAATGTTTTCAGCTTGTTGGTCTGAAGGGGTTGTTTTTAGCTTGCTGGTCTAAAGGGTATGTTTATCTTGCTGGTCTAAAGGGGATGTTTATCTTGCTGGTCTAAAGGGGATGTTTTTAGCTTGCTGGTCTAAAGGGTGTGTTTTTAACTTGCTGGTCTAAAGGATGTGTATTATAATACATATATATATATATATATATATATATATATATATATATATATATATATATATATATATATATATATAACGTTATCACCACAGGTGTTGGTGTATAGGGTTTATGCTATTATTTAGCTGACTACAAAAAATTTTGAAATTAATAAAAAAAAATCTAAGTAAAATATATGGTTCAGGTAAAATAATGCAAAATATCATCATCATACGTTTATATTGTAAGACAAAAGAGATAGATCATCGATAAAAACATAGAAATGATAGAACATTATGGGAAAAGAGATGAGCAGAGCGGCGCGGCGATGGCCTACTTGTGCTGACGTCACATCTGATCCCTCTGGCCTGTATACTAAGGCCGTGGCTCAGTCCGCGACACAGAGTCCCCGCGCCGCTCAGACCTAGAACCATCCAAACAACTATCCCCTCTTCTTCAATGACACTCAACTGCTTCCCTCTTCTACACTACATATCCTCGGTCTGTCCTTTACTCATAATCTTAATTGGAAACTTTACATCTCATCTCTCGCTAAAACAGCTTCTATGAAGTTGAGCATTGTGCGGCGTCTCCGCCAGTTTTTCTCACCCCTCCAACTGCTAACTCTGTACAAGGGCCTTATCCGTCCTTGTATGAAGTTCTTTTCATGTGTCTGGTGAGTCGGGTGGGGGGAGGGGGGCCACTCACAATTTTATTAGATAGGGTAGAATCAAAAGCTTTTCGTCTCATCAACTCCCCTCTTATGACTGAATGTCTTTAACCTCTTTCTCACCGCCAAACTGTTGCACCCCTTTGTATCTTTTATTGCTATTTTCATGCTAACTGCTCTACTGATCTTGCTAACTGCATGCCTCCCCTCCTCCTGCGGCCTGGCTGCACAAGGCCTTTCTTCTTCCTCTTACCTCTATTCTATCCAAGTCCCTAATGCAAGAATAAACCAGTATTCTCAATCATTCATACCTTTTACTGGTAAACTCTGAAACTCCCTACTTGTTTATGTATTTCCATCTTCCTACTCTGGGTTATTCATTAGTTAGTGTCTATATGACAACGTGCAGCCTGGCATCAGTGCTTCCATTTTAGGGTGAAATACCCTAAACTAGAGTAATTGGACCCTTCTTAGGGTAGTGTTTAGGGTAATGCATAAACTAGGGTAATTTTAGGGTAATCTGCCGTCCTATGGGTAGGTGTGCTTGGAATGGTGCCAATCTGGTGGCAGGCTGGTTCTCTTTCATTTTCGATTTATGTACACAATCATCCCCGTGACTTGTATCATCCCTTCACCCTCCTACCCAACCCCCTTTCTCCCCAGTCACCCGTCTACAAAGACTATTCAAAGATGAGATTATTATTTTTGTTGGTTTATAATAGAAACGAATGTAGCATACATTAAACATAACACAGCGTTATTTTATTACACCGTTTTATTCGTACTTGGCAACTCACCACAGCTGGCCAGTCTCTCGTCGCGATGAGTTCCCGCGCTTGTAAATTAATGTCAAGTCTCACAAGCCTCCTGTCATGTGTTCTTGTGTCCTTTAATATTCAAGGCTCACAAGCCTCTTGTCATGATGTGTTCTCGCATCCTGTAAATGTCACAATTAAGACATTATTTAAATTTTCTAACATTATTCAATTTCGTTCATGACAAGAGGCTTGTGAGCCTTGAATATTAAAAGATGCAGGAACACATGACAGAAGGCTTGTGAGACTTGACATTAATTTACAAGCCCGTTGTTGTTGTTGTTGTTGTTGTTGTTTTATTTTTTCCAGTACGATGACTGGATGGGCTTGAAGGAGCCCTACTAGGGTTGGGGTTTAACCCAGGCTTTGTGTGAAAGTAGGAGCGTCAAAGATAGGCAGGACCACAGCTAACCTAAAAAACGAGATGTCATGAGACAAACCACAGCTAGGAGTGCCCTATCTTCGAGACTGCCTACGGTGGAGGTGTGTCTTGCACTAATTGAATAAGTGCTGGCAATGGTTTACAAGCCCGGAAACTCATCGCGACGAGACTCTGGCCAGCTGTGGTGTGTTGCCAAGTACGAATAAAACGGTGTAATAAAATAACGCTGTATTATGTTTAATGTAGGCTATATTCTTTTCTATTATAAACCAAAAAAATAATAATATCATCTTTGAATAGTTTTTGTAAGTATTTGGGTGTTTGCATGTACACATTATCTTGATATTACAGGTTATAGCGACACACGGCCGCGTCCTACTGCTGCTGCTGCTGCTGTTGATCCTCCTCCTCCATTCTGCTCAAGCGGTTCCCGCAACACACGTCACTGCTCTATTTTCACCTTCAATTTTTAACTAAATAAAGCAAAAAAAAAAAAAAAAAAAAACAGCATATGTTAATAGAGTATTTTTTTTTTTATCAGATCCACTTGAACTATCATATCTCTGCATATGTACCTTAACTCGCGGGACACCCTGTATATATAATATATATATATATATATATATATATATATATATATATATATATATATATATATATATATATATATATATATATATATATATATATATATATATATATATATATATATATATATATATATATATATATATATATATTTGTTTAAAAGGTTGTGTTGTGGTTACATTAATTGGTGTGTGACTGTACACATATGAGGTAAATTGTCTGTGTGTTGTGTGAATGCACAAAGGTTAAAAAAAAATATATAAGATCATTATTAATTTCTATCTTTTTCATCCCCAGATTGTGGACCAGGGAACGGCGTTAAAGGAACTGGTGTCCTCCGCCCTGGCTCCCACAACCAATGCGCAGGAATCACCACACCCTTTCCTATTGGAAGGACGTGTTCAACCAACTCACCCATAATTGTGTGGAGATTGGGGGAGAGGTTCAGGTCGGATGTGTTGGTGGAGATTGCCACCCTTATTAGGTGGAAAAAGCTGACTGCAACTGGTGTCAAGGCAGCACCTCCTGAATTTATGGTGAATACGAGTATGATTGCCTCCGTGGACGAAGCGCGCAAACCACCCAACGCCCGCTTCCCCTCCACCAGTCCGGGAAGCAGTGCCCCTTGGTGCCATGGGCATGGTGCCAGGCTCCACCCCTATCATGCACATACCCTCTGCCACGACCGTCTTCAGGCCTCAGCAGCAGGTGGTGCAGCAGACCCAAGTGGTGCACAGGCCCCCAATTGCATCCACCCCTTTTGAGGCTAATACTCGTACATTGCAGAGTCTCGGTATTCCAGGGAGCTTTGTTGTTGATAACCTCCCAAGCTTCACCGTCAACATCCCCATCCCCGATAGTGCCCCACCCACCTCAGTGCACACAACATCCAATACCCTAACTACCCCTAAAATGTAGCCAAGTGTCATTCTTCCATGTTCTCCACAACTTTTCACTGCCTTGTATGATAATGTAAGTGTTTATAATGTGGCCAGATGCTGTGGGTGATACGTTCTGTTATTTCTCTCAGGGATATCACCTCATAGGTAAGTTTTTTGTTTAACTACATAATTTTGGCTGTGATGTGTATGATGGTATTTATTTTATAAGTATAGGCTACATGGTATGGGGTGGTACAATGCCAGGTATGTTGTTTTTTGGTCACAGGGGTAGTCATTTATGCAATAATTATTTTCATTAAAGTTTGTATCATTGTGTGACATATTTGTTTACTATACCCTTGACTTATAATGTATGACCATGTTGTATGTGTAATTATGTAGAATTAAAAACAAAATATTCAGTACTTACCTATATCTTGTCGTCCTGCCATGATACTGCTCCCCCTCAGGATACTTCTCTGGGCCTTGCCTTCGTTGGTTGAGTAGTTGCCTGGTGTACATTGCATCAGTCATGTCGTGGCTGACAGGGTCCTCTGTGTCTCCCTCGAGGCTCACATTTCTCAGCATGTTATGTAGGGTGCATGCTGCCATTATCAATGATTCTACACGGTCTGGTAGGAGACAAATGGGGGTGTGCAGCACACGGAATCTATTGGCCTGTAATTGTACACCCTCTCCTCCTTGGTCAACCCTCTACAGGGGAAAGGCTTCATCAAGTAGGGCCTCAGTGGAAAGGCATCGTCAGCAACCACATAGTAGCAGGGGGTGAAGTAGGGGGTGTATTTGGCAGACATTCAGGAGGAGGGAGGTTGGCTTCACCCCTCTCCAAAATTCCACTAAGGTGGGTGCATGCTCAAATACCTCCATCTGATTCTGACCCCACGGCTCCTACGTCAATGTAGATGAACCTGTACTCAGCGTCAACCAGAGCCAGTAGAACCATGGAATAAAACTTCTTATAATCAAAGTAGTGTGAGCCTGCCAGGTTGGGATGTGGACGCGTATATGTTTGCCATCTAGGGCGCCAATGCAGTGTGGGAGGTTCCATCTCTCATTGAAGCCTTTTGCAATGTTGAGCCATTTGTCTTGTGTGTCAGGCAACTGCAGTACATCAGGGGCAAAAGCTGTGACTATGGCATTGCAGGCTTCAGGAACTATGGCTGATATGGTGTGTGCAACACGGAAAGCATATTGAAGGAACTTGTAGGAGTCGCCTGTGGCCAGAAACCTCAGGGTAATGGCAACCCGTGTGCTGGGGTCTATTGGCTTCTGCCACCTGGTAGTTTTTTTTTGTATCGTTGGTGTCACTGCCTTCACAATGGTCTTGAATAGTTCTCGGTCCATCCATATGTAATTTCTGTACAGGTCCGGGTTTTCAGAGTAAAGTTCATCCATTACTGTGTCATAGTGACCATACTGCAGGCGTTTTTGGAGGTAGGGCCACACCCAAACCCTTCTCTTCTTGGGATGTTCAGGGGCTGGGTACACACAATCTATTGCCAGGGCTTTATACACCAGGCCATCACAACCTTCTTCATGGAGGCATTCCTACTTCTGGAGGTTTCCATGGTCTTGTAAACACTACAAGGGTACCAGCTCAACTGTCACAGGAATCCTGGGGGGCTTTTTATATGTCGGCCATTCCGTGGCATTGATCGGGGCATGGTTTGTACCTTCCACATGTAAAATCTGCGCCTGTCCTCAATTCCGCACCAACAGTTCGCCTTTGTCATGGCTGAGGGAGCGACAGACGCGGAGCATCGCATCTATCGCCCCATTTTTTTTACCTCCTGGCCGCAATCAGGCGGGTGGGCATGGCCTCATCGCCCCGGTAGGTGGGACAGGGGCGGCAATACGCGTGTTCAGGGCCGGCAATGGCACGATATTCGCGTTCCATTCCCCGACAAGGCGGCGATTGCTGCAATGGTCTGGCTGCGTCAGTCCGGTGGTGAAATTGGCTACCTTCGGCCCAGATTCGCTACAATTCTAGGCCGATGCGCACATCCACACATCCGTCCATGTCGGGGCACCACAATCGGCTGTGGATGTGTGTAAAGGGGGCAACAAGGACTGCGAAGAAATGCAGATGAAACAAGGATACTCATGGGAGTGATTGACCAGGAGTTAGTGCTGGAGCTCATTGGCATCATCCCTACACACCCACTTAATGAAGTTGTGCAACATTGCTACGCATTCAAGGCAGCCAGATGCACAGCCAACGCCATCACTTCTCCTTCACAAGCCGTCTGTCTGTGCTGTATCAAGGTACAAGAAGGACAAGAAGGCAAGGCAACACGCCTCGGCACCGCCTCAACCTTCCTCAGACGCATGTGACAGCTGTGGACGCCCACATGCTAAAGGACAATGCACAGCAGCTCAAACTATCTGTAGCAACCGTGGTAAAAAGGGCCATCAAATACGGATGCCACGGTGCCCTGCCATCAATGCTGTGGAAAACAAGGCCACTTTGACAGGTGTCGCTCACCCAGACCTGCAGCATCCTCCTCGACCTACGCCAAGAGCAACAAGTCACCAGGAATGCATCTGAAGGACAAGAACACCAGCGTTCGTCGCATCAAGGACAATGCACGCACCCCCTCCGAGACTTCTCCGTTTGTAGGCGTCGAGATCAGTCATGTCAAAGGGACAGGTGCACTTACCTTGTTGCCGGACACAGGAGCTGACACAACCATCCTTGGAGCAGACCACCTTAACAGCATTGGCCTATCACTTGCTGACCTCTGCTCATCTACACAGAGGCCAACGTACAGCACTGACGGATCACCCATGCAGCCTGTCATCGGTTCTGTACAGGTAAAGATGACGGTCAAAGGACACACCATTGAGGAGTAGATTGATGTGTATCCGGACATACCTGTCCCCTTGCTATCTTACAGGGTGTGCAGGGACTTCGCACTCATCCCTGAGCTATTTCCTGCCCCTATCGCACAGGTAACATACACCGCTGTGATAAGAGGAGACATCAAGACTGTGGACGAAACCAAAGAAGCACTGGAGATCACAGCTAGCAAGAACGTCTCCGTCCCTCATGCTTCCCTGCCACACCTGCCTTTCAACAGTAACACTACTCCTGAACAAGCCAGGTCATACTTCTTGGAAGAGTATGCTGACGTACTCATCAAGAAAGTGGATCTGCAGACGATGCCGCTCCAGCCCATGGTGGGACCGCCGATGCGCATCCACTTACAGGATGATGCTCAACCATTTGCTTTACATACCCCACAGCAGATCCTTCTGGCATACCAAGACGACGTCAAGCAGGAACTACACAGCATGGAGGCTCAAGGCATCATCGCTCCAGCTGGTGATGCTCCCTCACAATGGTGCCACCCACTTGTCCCAGTGCCCAAACCCAAGGGAGGAGTACGCATTACCAGAGACCTTTCAAAACTGAACAGTCAAGTCTCATGGCCTGCCCACCCGTCTCCCATGCCTTTCAGTGCCATCAGAAGTATCAAACCAGGTACCAAGTACTTCACTACCGTTGATGCTCTTCATGGTTACTGGTAGCTAGAGCTCACTGAGGAAGACCAACACTTGATGACCTTCATAACGCTCTACGGTCACTACAAGTATCTACGGGGCCCTATGGGATTCACTGCAACTGGCAATGATTTCTGCCGCAGAGGAGATGCAGCTCTTCAGGGGATCACAAACTGCGTCAAGGTCGTGGACGACGTTCTCCTGTACGACGAGGAAATCCTGCCACACCTGTCTCGCGTCAACGAGGTTCTCGCACGATGTCGGGCCAGTGGAATCACCCTGAACGCGGAGAAATTCGCCCTTGCAAGACCTTCAGTTACGTTCTTTGGATTTGTGCTGTCTACAGACGGGATAGCTGCAGACCCTGAAAAAATAAGGGCCATCGCAGAGTTTGCCAAACCAGCCAACATCACTGACTTGAGATCATTCATGGGATTAGCCAACCAGGTAACAGTTTTCCCTGAAACCTCGACAGCAGCACAGCCACTATGCCCACTCATGAGTCCCATGCGAGCCTTTACATGGACTGTGGACCACGACACTGCATTCCAATGGGTGAAGAAGGCACTGGCCAGTCCTCCAGTATTGGCCATGTTTGACCCACAGTTGCCCACCATCCTTCAAATGGACGTGTCCAGACTCTTATGGCATTGGCTACGCCCTGCTACAAGATCATGGAGGAGGTCACCTCCGGCTGGTACAGTGTGGCTCCCGTTTCCTGACAGACATGGAAACACGTTACGCCACAATTCCCGACGTCGGATATTCTTGGGTTGCCATTGATCGCTGGCTGTTTTAATATGCGACTCGGTATACAGCCAGCCAGCTCGCAAGAGACACACATTCTAAAATTCATATCATAATAAATCTTGAGGTATTGAGTCTTTGTACTGCAAAACATTAATTCCAAGTGTTTATCCTAACATTATCCATATGATCTGGTAATACACACTCTACAAAACTGTTATTATAAGCTTAATACTCACAGTCGCGGTTTCAATGCTCTCGCATTTTTTACTAGTCTCAACTACATATTTGGTTTGAAAATTTTTTTCATATAGTTCAACAGAGAGCACTGTTTCTCCTCTAAATATTACAAAGGAATAAATTCTGTAATAATCTTGGTAGAGCAACATTTTTGCAGCCGAAGATATATCAAATCAAAACGACTAACTGAACTCGGGAACACCGAATCCTCTCAAAACACCAAAACAACCCCGCGGCCCGCGGTTGTTTGGAAGCTCGTGTGGAGTAAGGTGACCAAACGTTCCCAATTTCAGTGACCTGTCCCCGGCTACTGCTGTCCCCGGTTTTCTGTTACTGAAAGATCACTTGATGCGTTAAAAAAAACTACTCCTTTTGATTATGATAATTATGTCCTTTTATAATTACTCTTTTAGAATGTCAAGAATAAGGAGAAGGCCTTATTTTTTTTATATAGTTTCCATAAAGATGGTGAAGTGTATAGCAGACACATTTTAACAGCTAATGGGTGTTCATGATCTCAGATATTTCATCAGGTAGAGATTTTTTTTTTTTCTTTGCAACTTGGGTAAATAAGGCGAGAGAAACTTTTGATTGCTGGTTTAGAAATGGTACGGACAGTGTCCCCGTTTTAGTTTTTCCAGTGCAGAAACACTACATGTTTTTACCTCCCTGAACTGAAAATGTCCCCAGAATTTGTCTCAGAAATTTGGTCACCCTAGTGTGGAGTGTTCTTAGAGCTGGAACAAAATGCTGGTTTATACATGTGCTGTAGCTGACTGCAATTCTATATCAAAAAAGAAAAACCAAGGCATGAAAGGATGGACTGTGTTTCCCAAGAAGAAAGACGCGGCTCGAAGAAGATTATGGGAGACACGATGTAAACGAGGCCCGACGTGGAGAGCTACCAAGGACCATGCTATCTGCTCAAAGCACTTCATAGATTGGTGCAAAGGACCGTCAGCATCGCATCTAGACCCTGAACTGTTTGCCTATAACCGGTGGGGAGCAGGTAGAAACCTGCTTGATGTTGTTTACATACGGAATGGACAATCTTTCACTGAAGTCATACAAGGATTTTGCATCAAAACATTGTGTTTATTTGATATTCGTCACATTTTCTGGATTTGATTGCTAATTAATTAACTTGAACCAATGAAATGTGCTTGGTTACTGAAAATAATGTAATTCACTCAAGGTGATGAAGTGTCCCAACACTGAGACCATGAACCAAGCATTTTTTGGCTCGTTTTGCCATATTACGTTCTCTGTGCTTGGTGAAGCTGATTAGAGATGTTCCTAATAATTTATTACTTAGTTTGATAGCACATATATGACGAACAATTTTTTTTCCAGCATACCGAGTTGAATGTGCTAAATTAAGTTATCTGGCGAATCTGGCAGCTTTTCAGCACTTTCCGACGTCGGGAATTGAACATGGCCCACAGTTTGGGCGATATTTAAGTGTGGGTATTATCTCAAAGGACTACAAACATTTGAACATGTTACAGACCACTGCCCACTCATCCCCATACTTAACAGCTATACATTGGATGCAGTTGAAAATCCAAGGCTACAACGGCTTGAAAAAAAAACTTTCACCATTCATCTTCACTGCTGGTTGGCGTGCCGGCAAGCAACTCTGTATTCCCGATGCCTTGTCCCGCCACCCTATCAGTAGCCCTACAGATGAAGACGACATGTTAGTTGACGTCTCAGCTCATGCGGCTGTCGCTGTGTGAGCGATACACTTCCTTGTCTCACCTGATGACTCACAGCCAGCCACAACAGACGTCCAACTGGAGGAACTCCAGCGAGTGGCACGCACCAATGAGACCTACATCAGGCTCCTGCACTGCATACGCAACAGGTTTCCCAGTCATCGTTATGATCTACACACTACTCTACTAGACTACTGGAAGATACGCGATGAGCTGTACTGTGATGGCGATCTGGTCCTTTACGGTCCACGCATCGTAGTACCAGAAGTGTCCCGCAGTCAGTGTTGCGACGCTGAGCAGAGGCCACCAAGCGCCGAGGTCAATAAACAGTGTTTTAGCCCGGGATCACTGCGGACATCACCAATGTTGTCTGTGCCTGTGACGCCTGCCTGACGCTCCTTCCCAGTCAACAGTGTAAAGTGTGCAGGAATGATGACAAGCCGACACGACCTTACGAGTCCATCTCGGCTGACTATTTTCAAGTGGCAGGGAAATCTTTCCTTGTCATAGTTGACCGCCTGTCTGGATGGCCTGCTGTCTATCCATGTGGCAGAAACACTACTACTGCCACCACGATAGACCACTTCAGCAAGTTCTTCAGTGACCATGGTGATCCAGTCCACCTACGCACCGACGGAGGTCCACAGTTTGCTGCTAAGGTGTTCTCGGACTTCCTACTACGCTGGAAAGTCCAACACGTCATTACTTCACCTCATCATCCCCAATCAAATGATCACACAGAAGCTGCTGTCAAGTCTTAGAAGCACCTTATCCTCAAGGTGGCGCTGTGCAACATAGGACTGAAGACTTCGACCAAGGACTGTTGGAGATGAGGAACACCCCTAACCACTCTGGATGTTCTCCGGCACAGATTCTGTTTGGCCACTCTCTCCGCACTTGTGTCCCTGCCCATCCAAACTCCTTTTGGCCAGAATGGCAGCCAAACGCCGAAGAGTGTGATCAACGTGCCACCCAGCGAGACCTTGCTGTCCAATGTCGGTACAATACTCGGGCCCGTCAGCTTCCAGTCCTGCCCCTTCAACAACGCGTACACATCCAGGACCCGGTGTCGAAGAGATGGTACCAGACAGGGACAGTGGAGGCACAACCAAGGTCGCGCCAGTATGACATCAGCCTCCCCAGTGGCCACACCATCCGACGCAACAGGATTCACCTACGCCCGGTGCTGCCCAGAGACGGAGACCCAGCACCTGCTCCCGCCGCTGACGATGCAGCATCCCAGGCTTCTCTTGGCACTCTACGTTCGGAGCTACTATGTCAACGCTATAACATGCCAGAATGAAGCTCAAGACCTTGCTATGAGCTCAAAGGGGGAAGGAAGGTGTGGGTTATTCATTAGCTAGCGTCTGTACGACAACGTGCAGCCTGGCATCACCCTACGCCAGGCAGCACAGTGGGGCTTCCCGCACTTCGCTAGGGGAGAGGATGGATGGATGGATCTTAATTTTAGGCACCGCAACATCAATGATCATATGGCGCTGCTACAATATTTTATTTATACTGTAGTTTAAGAGAACTAAAAGCAATTCAAAACAATAAAATCAAAGGTCACTAGAAATACTAAAACTACAATAAAATGAAATAAAACATTAAAAATACATATAATAAAAGGAAACAAAATTCACACATTGGGGAGGAAGCCAGCTTCTCCCAGGTACTTGTAAACGTCATGGCCTGGGGCCAGACATACTGGACCAAGCACCTTTGAGAGACACCACTATCTCTACCGCAACACCAGTAGAGATAGCGGTGTCATAACTCGATCAAACTTGGGCACTCTACCAGCAGGTGCCGCACGGTGAGCGGCACCAGGCAGTCATCGCAGTAAGGCTGAGGACCCCTGGTCAACAAGTACCTTTGTGTAAGGTACGTGTGACCTATGCGCAGTTGCGCCAATAGTCTGTGCACGGCGATCCCGGACATGGGTGTATTTCCACTGAGGGAGAGTGGAAGCAGTGATCTCTCCCATTTTCGAGGTTGCAAGCCCCGTTAGCCATCTCCTCTGCCAAATTGCTGCAACCGCCACACGAATGCAGTGAAATACATCTCGAAATGAAACAGGGGCAGGAGATGGAGCGCGACTTGCTGCCTCTTTAGCAAGGCGATCTGCATGTTCATTCCCGAGAACACCTACGTGACCAAGGACCCAATATAACCCAACACGATATCCTCTTCTGGTAAGTAGATAGAGCCACTCCAGGGCTGATAAAACCAATGGGTGAAGGAAATAAAAGAAGAGAAAGCAGTAAGAGCACTGCGAGTCACTAAAAATTGTAAAAGACGAAACCGGGAGAGTAAAAATTATCTGTAAAGCTAGGACTATGGCAGACAGCTCCACAGTAAAGACGGATGCCACTGAAGGAAGACTGCCAGACCGATAAAAAGAGGGGAAAACCTCACTAAACCCAACGCCTGCGTCGGATTTGGACCCATCAGTAAAAACAGGGATATCGTCAGAATGGGAAGAAAAGTGTTCTAAAAACCGTGTGTGGGACAGAGTTGGCAGAAAATCCTTCTTGCCATCCATGGCAGGAGGGCATATTGAAACAACCAAAAGCTGCCAATAACCAACTCATGGGAGCCGGAAAGAGTAGACAGGAGTGGGATCGATAGACAAGTCCATCATGAGGTTTGTCACTCGAAGGCCAAAAGGTTTAGGTAGATTCGGTCGAGTAATATACACCTGCGAACGCGAGTCCTGCAATATTGACAGACAAGGGACAGAATCAGGAAGACGGTGGGTGTGAAACCAACATTGGGCCATCGAAGACTGGCGCCGAAGGTCGAGCGGCCAGAATCCAGCATCTACTAATAGGCTAGGTATTGGAGACTTCCGAAATGCACCCGTAGCCAAGCGGACCCCAGCATGATGCACGGAGTTAAGCACGAGTAGCCGTGCATCCGTTACGGATGAGTAGATCTCACAGCCGTATTCCAGCTTTGGAAGTATAAGTGTACGGTGCAGAAGCAGCAGAGTGTCCCTGTCCACACCCCAAGAGGTGTGACTTAAAACCCGAAGAAGGGATGGTGCCGTCCTGCAAGACACTTTAAGAGAACGGAAATGGGGAATCCAAGTAAGACGGTTGTCAAACAGTAGGCCAAGATATCGAGTGGCCTCCACACATGAGAGGCGTCTATTGGCTAAATATAAATCGGGATCTAGATGGACACCACGATTACGACAAAAGTGCATGGACACGGTCTTTGAGGTGGAGAAACGAAAACCATTTATGTTGGCCCAACTGGACACCCTATTGATTGCCAGTTGGAGCTTTCGCTCAATCAGTAACATCCTAGCAGCATCAAAAGAAATACATAAATCATCAACATATAAGGAGCTGTGAACACCATCTGGTAGAGTATCTATACCACTATTTATGGCGACTGCAAATAGAGTAACACTAAGAATACTTCCCTGTGGGACACAATCATCTAAAGCACTAGCCTCAGAGAGAACACTTCCAACTCAAACCCGTAAAAGACGTCTGGATAAAAACTGCTTGATAAAAAAAGGAAGGTGGCCACAAAGACCAAAATCAAACAGGGAACGTAAAATCCCATGACACCCAGCTGTGTCGTAGGCCTTCTCCAGGTCAAAAAATACAGTAACCTGGTGGTGGTGATTAGCAAAGGCCTCACAAATAGAGGACTCCAGGGATAAACGAGCATCAGTAGTACACCTCATCTTTCGGAAGCCATACTGTACCGATGACAAGTACTTCCCCCTCTCCAAGTACCACATGAGTCTTACATTTACCATCTTTTCTAACACTTTACAAATACAAGATGTCAAGGATATAGGACGGTAGTTCATAGCCTGGAGATAATCTTTCCCAGGCTTCGGAAACGGGAGAACCACTGCCACAGCCCAAGAAGATGGGAAGTCACCGGAATGCCAAATCATATTATGAAGATTTAATAAAAAGTTAAAAGCAATGTCAGACATGTGATGCAAAAAGGCATAAGGAATGTCATCTGGACCAGGAGAAGAGTCATGACACTGGGACAAAGCAGTCTGCAACTCGGAGGCAGAGAAGGGGACATTATAGGACTCCCCTCCAGTGGAAGAAAAATTTATGCTGAGAGATTCCATTCTCTGGCGGTAACGTGCGCCTGGGGCTGCAGGATCCTTCCAGGAAACACTGGCAAAGTGCTCCGCGAAGAGGTCGGCGACAGTCTTAGGATCTTCCACCGTTCGCCCAGCAGACAACAAAACTGGTGGGGGAGGAGCAGAATACTTCCCAGCAATTCGGCGGACTTTGTTAAAGACATCCGTAAGAGGGGTGCAGGCGTTAATGGAAGAGACATAAGCTTTCCAAGAGGCTCTTTGTTTCGCTAGGGGAGAGACACGTTGTTTATCCACTTCCTGTATTTTGTGGAAATATACCGGACTTCCGCTACTCTTGTGTTTCCCTGGTGTCTCTATCACTCCCAAGAACCTTCTACAGACCTACGACTTGACATTTTTTTAAGAGAGAGGTGTCAAGACGTATGTCCCTGAATTTTGGTTTAACTTTCATATCTTTTATAGAACTGGCAACTCAGTAGGTCTTTTTTATTCCATATTTTGTTCCCCTTGGCCAGCTGCCTCTCCTACATAAACAAAAAGAGTCAGTCAAAGGAGAAGGGTTGATGCTAGAAATTTCTGTGGTTAGCAGCTTTAAAGGGACAAACTGCAAGGGCTCAGATGGTAATAATGCAATTATCGAACACTTATTGAACATGCTTCTGTGACATCCTGCAGATGTGAAGAGGTGAGTCTATAGGTTTGATTTGTTTTACAGTAACAATGATCTGTGGCAATTTCCAAGGAGAACAAGAAATTTTCAAAATAGTGGGCATCATCTCAAAAGGTACAAGAAAGACATTGTGGGATAGTATAATTGATTTAAGAAAAGGGAACCTATACTGTACTTAAGAAATGTCAAAAGATTGAAAAGAAATGTGAAAATCTATCCCGTGGGTTGATAATGTAGTACCCAGTAAAGGATAGTAAAACTCAGTTCTGTAATATTTAGAATGGAATTGGAGATTCATTTGTATCCGGTGTATAATTTCAAATAAGCTTAGATGTAACACAACCCATAATAGATTCACCATTATGAGATGACCAAGAGTTGAAAGTCAGTTGAATAGTCAAACATTTTGGCTTATTTCTATAAACTCAAAAACTTTGAAATAATGCAAGATAAACCTAGTAAACCTACTGAAATATATGTTGTCAGTAATGACAACTTTCCTGAAACATTCACTTAAAACCTAGAATTCATTCCCATAATACCTAGATGACCACAATCACCATGCCTGTCAATACAAGACCAAATTATTTTTCTAATGTAGGAAAGAGGGCCAGCCAGGGCAAAAAAAGATTAAAAAAAAAAAAAAAAAAAGGCCCACTTGAGTGCTGGTTCTCTACAAGAGTGAAAAGCGTCTGCCAAAATTAGGGAGCAAATGCCTCGATACCCCCCTCTTAAAAGAAGACAAGTCATAGGAAGTTGGAAATACAGAAGCAGGAAGGGAGTTCCAGAGTTTAACAGTGAAAGGCATGAACGACTGAGAGTACTGGTTAACTCTTGCGTTAAAGAGTTGGACACAATAGGAGTGAGAGGAAGAAGAAAGCCTTGTGCAGCGAGGCTGCAGGAGGAGGGAAATCATGCAGTTAGCAAGATGAAAGATAGAAAGAGATGCAACATTATGGCGGTGAGAGAGAGGCTAAAGACAGTCAGTCAGAGACGGGGGAGTTGATGAGACGAAAAGCTTTTGATTCCACCCTATCTAGTAAAACTGTGTGACTGGAAACAACCTTCAAACATGCAAAGAGTGCTCCATACAGGGATGGATATGGCCCTTCTACAGAGTTTGCAGTTGGAAGGACGAGAAAAACTGGCGGGGACGCCTCAGAACACCTAAGGGTGCGTTTACACCAAGTGAATCGAATCAATTCAATTCATGAAGAATCAATACAATTCATGAATCATGTTTCAATGTAACCATTTACACCAGGTGAATCAAGTCAATTCAAATCACACTGATTCATGGCAATTCATAATCAATGATTGGTTTGGACCCATTTTTTCATGAATCAAAGTGATTCAGCCAAGAGTAAGCACCATGTTAGTGGACGTTCTAATCAATTTAGTAAAAGAATAATGTGCAATATATGATCCCAGTGATCCTGTGCGCCAAAATCATGTAGTATACATGTTTTGTACTGAACCATAACTCATAGCTAGAAGGAACTGCTATAGCTTACGAATTACTAGATAATATTATTCTGCATATCTTAAAAACAAATGACAACAGAAAACATTATGGACATGGTTTTACATTTTCATTTGGTAACTGTAGGGTGTATTGTCTACCTTTGAAATGCGTGGTATGACGTAATCGTCAGTCAGCCAGGCACCAGCTTGGCTGACTGGGGTAGGGGTGTAAACTTCCTTATATTACCCCCCGTGCCTCTGATTTTGTTCACTAAATACTGTGGTATGGTATGTGACAAAGTAAAAGTTAATATGACAAAATAATAGAATTAACATAGCTTTATTTGTTTTAATATCCTCCATATACCGTTAAGCCTAAATAAAGAGATGTGATGATATGGTATCAACTGGTGAGTCCATTTCATTGGTGAATGTATGTATCAGTGGATCATTCTGTCCTGCCACTTGATAGCTCCACCTGGCGAGACAAAGTATTCTCTCAGAGTGTCACGAACTGACATGGCTTCTGCTGTAGGTCCCGTACTTCTTTTTGGTGACAGGCTCCACCATCATAAATTATTCTGTGGTTATCCTAAAGAAATACTAAAAATTCTCCGGATTATTGACAAAATATGGGAACAGATGTCCAATGGGGCCGCCGTGGTACAGTGGAACCATGCGTTCTTTGGGGTCCGAGGGGTCTCCAAGCGCACGGGTTCGAATCCTGTCCATGGTCCGAGTGTAGGTTGGGCTTCCTCACTCGGGGCAACAGTTTCCTAGCGGGTGGGCTTTGAGATAGGAGGTACCCCAAAAAGTATCCCTTTAAGCTCATAAATTCCCGTGAAAAGCCCACATGGTATAAAAAAAAAAAAAAAAAAAAAAAGCTTCTAAATTCAGCTCTTCTAGGATTAATTGAATGCACCCATATTCTTTGCCGATACCTATGCCTACGCATCCTCAGCCACTGTAGAACTGCTATTTCTGCAAAAGCTAATATGTCCATACTTCGTGATGGTTGCCTTGGTACTGAATCATCTCAATGATGTGAATCAGATGTGTTGTGACTCAGTTGATTGGAACTATGCTGATTCAAAATGACTCAATTCAAATGATTCTTCATGAATTGAATCGATTTGATTCGCTTGGTATAAATACACCCTAACTTCATAGAAGCTGTTTAAGCAAGAGATGAGATGTGAAGTTTCCAGTGAAGATAATGAGTAAAGGACAGACCAAGGATATTCAGTGTGGAAGAGGGAGACAGTTGAGTGTCACTGAAGAAGAGGGGATAGTTGTCTGGAAGGTTGTGTCAAACTGATAGATGAAGGAATTGAGTTTTTAAGGCATTGAAAAGTACTAGATTTTCTCTGCCTCAATCGTAAATCTTAGAAAGATCAGAAGATCCCCTAACACCCTCTCCTTTCTCTCTGCTACTCATACTTGTCCCCTTTCCTACTAGCCTTCCTTTAATTCTCCTTTCCATATAATGAACTATCCTAGTGAGAATCTCCTCAATACTCTTTTTAATGACGTACAAAACAATCAGGAATCTGATAACATTGGCATAGAAATAACAAATTCCATGTATTTATTTCTTGAGTTAGATGATATCTGTAATTATCATGACCTTACCTCATACAAGAATGCAATACCAAGAAATAGTACTGATTATATCAATGTTCTCCCGCTCACTGAACAAAAATTATGACCAAGTGATCTTCTTTATCAAATCTCTTCCCAAGCTCCCTGATGTCTTATGTATACGTGAAACCTGGCTTAATGCAAATAATGTTCACCTTCATGAAATTGATGACTATATTTCATATCATGTTCACAGACCTCCTGGCTCCCCAGGTGGGGGAGTTGCAATTTATATAAATATTGACATACAAAGTGAAATTATTGAGGATTTTTGCATGTGTGACGAGAGTGCTGAGTTATGTAGTGTGAGAATTATTCTTCCCACTACCTCGTATTCTGTTACTTGTATTTACAGACCTTATAGTAAACATGCTAAATTTTCAAATAGCTTTTCACAAACAATAGGAATATAATCACAGGTGACTTCAATATAAACCTTCTTGAACATGTGTCACACCCTCCTACTAACTCTTTTATTACAACTATGCAGTCAAACAATTACTTCCCACATATATCTCGACCAACCAGATTTCCAGATATTAATGCAACTGCAGTTCCATCTTTATTGGATCACATCTGGACAAACTTCATTGAACCTGCCTCTTCTGGAATTCTTCATATTCCTGTCAGTGAACACCTTCCAGTGTTTATCAATATTCCAGTCCCTGATAAAGTTTGCAATATTCTTCACAAAGTTGATTTTAGGCTACAAAATAGAGCAAATCAATTTAAATTCACACAGACCCTGTCAAATACAGACTGGAATCTCTATCTCACTAACAGTGACATAAATACAAACTGCGACACATTCCTGGATAAGTTATATGAAATATACTACTCCTGCTTCCCAAAAATAACCAAAACTATCACATCCAAAAGACTAAGTAAGCCTTGGTTAACACAGGCGTTATATATATTCAATAAAACATAAGTATCAGCTGTACAAACTATATAAACTATGATCAATTACACTGGACAACTACAAACATTATAGAAATTATCTAAATTACACTGGACCACTACAAACATTATAGAAATTATCTAAATAACTTAATAAAAAAAATCAGAATATTACCTACAGAAGTTTGCAAATTTTAGACTTAACACTAAAAAAACCTTGGAACTAATTATTGAATTAGAAAACATTAAAAATGTTAAACATTCAGTCTCACACACACTTCACTATAATGACACATTCCTACACACTCCTCATGAAATCACAAATGCATTTAACACTTATTTTTCCCAAATTGCATCTGAACTTAGCTCACAACTTCCTAGACCTCAAAACTCACACGTTTCTTATCTCAAAGGAAATTTCCTCAATTCAATGAATATTCCAATAGTGACAGAAAATGACATAGTAAAAGCTATATCAGCCTTAAAATTTTTTTTTTAAATGTCTTATTGATGAAATACCTGTAAAAATAATCAAGGAGAACAAAAACCTTTTAGCAGAACCACTCACTAAACTTTTCAATGTTTCAATCAGAGATGCAGTTTTCCCTCATAGATTCAAGTTGGCAAAAATCACCCCTATCCATTAATCTGAAAGTAAAACTAATATTTCAAATTACCGACCAACTTCCATTTTATCAGTGTTCTCTAAAATTTTTGAAATCATTATGAAGAACTTCCTCATGAACTACCTCAATAAACAGAAAATCTTGAATAACAGGTAGTTTGGTTTTGGCCCAGGACTAAATACTTTTGATGCTATAAATGTGTTTACCACTGATCTCCACAATGCTTTAAATAACCTTAAGTCTATCATTTCCATTTTCATTGATTTCACCAAAGCATTTGACACAGTTGACCCAAACATTCTAGTAGACAAATTACATCACTACGGTATTCATGGCTGTGTGCAAAATTGGTTCAAATCATATTTAACTGGCCGATCTCAATTTACATCCTACAGTAACTCTAAATCTGCCATCAAACCTATACATCTTGGTGTGCCACAAGGTAGCATTTTAGGCCCTATTCTTTTCCTATTATATATCAACGATATCAGCAATGCCTTAACTGCTTTAAATACAATACAGTTTGCCGATGACTCCACCTTGTACATGGTTGGTGATAATCCCACTGACCTAATCTACAGAGCCAACCTAGAATTAACTGCTTTTTCTGAATGGTGTCTTGCAAATCCCCTGACAATCAACGCGGCTAAAACTTTCTATATGTTATTCACTAACACCACCACCAAATACCAACCCTTACCCAGACTTACCATACTAGATTAAGATATCACTCAGGTTTCTAAGATGAAATTTCTTGGAGTCACATTTGACGATAATCTTACTTTTAAATATCACATATCAAATCTTTGCCTTAAGTTATCACGGTCAATTGCTCTATTACTGAAAATGAAAAACTTTGTACCAGTAGAAATTATGAAAATTATGTATTATGCCCACATATTCCCACACTTGACCTACTGTAATCCAATATGGTCCACTACTTACCCATGTCATCTACATAATCTAAATATTCTCCATAAAAAAATAATTAGAATCATGACAAATAGTGACTTCCTCCAACACACACCTCCACTCTTCAAATCCATGAAATTCCTTAAACTCTTTGATCTATCAAACTTCTCTATTGCATCTTATATGTTCAAACAGATAAATTCCAGCAGTAACAGTACTCTGATTCAAACCCATAACCACTCCACACGCTACATTCTCTAAAGATTCCTCATCACAGTTTAACTCTCTACCAACACTCTCTAATGTTCAAAGGTCACAAAATATGGAATAGCACTCCAACATATGTAAAAAACTCAATAAACATAAACATCTTTAAGAGAAAATTAAAAGAATATTTATTGTCTCTGTACTGATACATTTTGTAATTCAACCATCATAATTTTATAAATAGCTGTCGTGCCATCTTTTTTTGAGTAATACATATTTATTTTCATTAATTAGTATTGTAATAAAATAGTCTATATCCTTTATTTTTTTTTATCATAATTTTCTGAATAAACTGTCTTTCAGTCTTTTTAAGTAATACAGATGTATTTTATTATTTACAGTAGTATTGTAATCAAAATAGTCTATATCCTTTATTTTCTTGTTGTAATCAAAATAGTTTATATCCTCTAGCATTTTTGTCTGTTTAATTATTCACAAAAACATATATTTCTTTATTTATGATTCAGATTCCATTTTTCATGTAAAATTATTATTTATTTATTTATTGTTTCTTCACTTTCCTTCCTGTTCTCTTAATGTCAGTTATCCCCAAATCTTTGTTTTTCCAATACTATTTTTATGCATTATCTTCAGTTAGGTTTTTAGTTTTAGCTTAGTTAAGTAAGTTAGTAGATATTAAGTGTGCCCAAAAAGCTTGTGCTTAAAAAAGGGGCTATTTGTCTTCCAAATTTATTGTACCATAAACTTATAAGTGTATTACAGACAAATATAATAAAGTGTTTAAAGTGTTTAAAGTCAGGCGTTCTGTGGCATCACTGTATGATCTGTTCACTTCCTGAAAGGTTGGTCGTCTCTGAAAGGACATGGAAAGATGTAGGGTGGTATCATCAGCATAGGAGTGAAGAGGGCAAGAAGTTTGGTTAAGAAGGACATTAATGAATAATAGAAAGAAAGTGGGTGACAGGACAGAAACCTGAGGAACACCACTATTAATAGATTTAGGAGAAGGGCAGTGGCCATCTACCACAGCAGCAATAGAACGGTCAGAAAGAAAAATAAAGATAAAGTTGCAGAGAGAAGGATAGAAACCGTAGGAGGGCAGTTTTGAAATCAAAGCTTTATGCAAGACTCTATCAGAAGTTTTTGATATGTATAACGCAACAGCAAAAGTTTCACTGAAATCTCTAAAAGAGGATGACCAAGACTCAATAAGGAAAGCCAGATGATTACCAGTAGAGCAACCTTGACAGAAGCTATACTGGCGATCAAATAGATGATTGTGAAGTGACAGATGCTTAAGAATCTTCCTATTGAGGATAGATTAAAAAACTTTAGACAAGCAAGAGATTAAAGCTATAAGACGGTAGTTAGATTCGAACAGTCACCCTTTTTAGGAACAGGCTGAACATGGGCAAACTTCCAGCAAGAAGGAAAGGTAGAAGACGAAAGATAAAGTTGAAAGAGTTTTGGCAGGCAAGATGCATGCACAGAAACACAGTTTTTAAGAACAATAGTAGGGATCCCATCAGGTCCATAAGCCCTTCAAGGGTTTAGGCTGGTGAGGGCATGGAAAACATCACTATGAAGAATTTTAATTGTAGACATGAAATAGTCAGAGGGAGGAGGAGAGGGAGGGACAAGCCCAGAATCATCCAAGGTGGAGTTGTGAGTAAAGGTTTGAGAGAAGAGTTCAGCTTCAGAGACAGAAAAGATGGCAGTGGTGCCATCAGGATGAAATAAAGGAGGGAAGGATGAAGAAGTGAAGTTATTGGAGACGTTTTTGGCTAGATGCCAGATGTCTCAAGGGGAGTTTGAGTTTCAAAGATTTTGACATTTTCTCTTTATAAAGGAGTGTCTGGCAAGTTGAAGAACAGACTTCACATGATTCCAGACAGAGATATAAAGTGCATAAGAATCATCAGATGAAAGGCAGAAGTACCTTTTGTGGACAACCTCTCTATCATGCATAGCACGAGAACAAACTGAGTTAAACCAAGGTAAATTTAGAAGGTTTAGGTTGAGAAAAAGAATGAGGAATGTACGCCTTCATGCCAGACATTTATCACCTCTGTTATGCGTTCAGCACAAAGAGATGGGTCTCTGACAGAAATAATTATCATTCCTGGGAAAATCAGCATAATACCTCTTCAGGTCCCCCCAACTGGCAGAGGCAAAACGCTAGAGGCACCTCCGGCTTAGGGGATCCTGAAGAGAGATTGAAGAAATAGGACAAGATACAGGAATGAGATTGTGATCAGAGGAGCCCAAAGGAGATGAAAGGATGACAGCATAAGCAGAAGGATTAGAGGTGAGGAAGAGATCAAGAATGTTCGGCATGTCTCCAAGACGGTCAGAAAAATGAGTAAGGGGTTGCACCAGTTGCTCTAGGCCATGGATTATAGTGAAGTTGAAATAGTCAGTGAAGGGAGGGGAAAGCCAAAGCTGGTGGTGAACATTGAAATCTCCAAGAATGGAAATATCTGCGAAAGGGTAGGACAGAATATGCTCCACTTTGGAAGCTAAACAGTCGAAGAATTTACTATTGTCAGAAGAGTTAGGGGAAAGATAGATAGCATAGATGAATTTAGTTAGAGAGTGAGTGTTGAGTCGAAACCAGATGGTGGAAAATTCAGAAGATCCAAGAGCATGGCCACGAGAACAAGTTAAGTCGTTGTGTATAAAGACGCAGCATCCAGCTTTGGAACGAAAATTAAAATAGAGAAAGTAGGAGGGAACAGAGAAGGGGTTACTATCAATTACTTCAAGACAGCTGTGTTTCGGTGAGAAAAAGAAGATGAGATTTAGTAGAGGAGAGGTGGTGTTTTACGGACTGAAAATTAGATCTAAGACCACAAATGTTGTAGAAGTTAATGTATTATACACAAGTTGAGGGAGGTGTCATTACTAAGAGAGGAATCTGACCTGGGGATATTAGTGGTTCCCTCCCCAGAAGGGGACTCTGAGGCTGGGTTTGGAGTCACCATTTTTTTAACTTTGATTTTCAAATGAAGGGTGCATGTGTAGTAAGTGCATGCAGTTTTGTGTGAAGAAGGCGTGTCGGTTTTAGAGGGCAAGCTGTGACTGCCCCCTTGAGGTTTGAGACACAAAGGGAAATGTTGAGCGAGATCACAACTAACTTTAATGGAAGGTTCACAGCACCCTGTGAGCTAGTGCTATTAGAACTCGCTGGGAGTAAATCATCGTTTCGATAGGTGTCTACTACCTCCTGGTAGGACTAATATAACACCATTGTGATTTAAAAATACATGTTTCTTATGTTCTTTCTTGAAATGGTTGGGATTAGATAAATTATTACTTGTAATTTTTTAAGGTGTCAGTAAGCTAAAATGAATCCACTAAGGAGCAGATGATAGTTACACAAAATGGATAAGTAAATAAAAGGAAATATAAAAAAATATTAAGGAATTCAGTGTCATGATATTATGCATTAACAAATTCTCTTCCAATCATCTTGTGGTTGATCAGACCCTCGAAGACAGTGGAGTACTTCAGTCTAGGTCTTCTGGCATCTGAAGAGTTACAGGACTTATGACATAATGAAGAAAGGACTGTAATATGCAGGGGAGAAAGAAAAAAAAAAAAAAAAAAAAAAAAAAAAAAGTTAAGTTCCTCAAAATGTTTTATGATATTATTTACCAAAAGCCTAATCATTAAGATGAATACAATTTTTGTTTGAGAGTATTTTGCTATTCAGTACGTATCAGCATTAAATGTAGTATCTAGTTAAGGTCTGTCATGAGATTCTCCTACCTCAATATGAAAACTTTACTATTTTTTTTCATTTTAATGGTATTAATGAAAACATTTTTCTAACTACACAATTGCTAATTTTTTGGGTACAGTAAAAAAAAATCAGTAGTAAGTTATCTCAATATTTGAGAAATTACACCAGAATACAGAAAAAAATATTTGTCCTTAAAAAGCTAAACATAAATTCCTCTGAAGCATGAAAAGCTGATATATGCATACATATATTGAAAATTTGTAATGGGAGATTGAGTAAACTTGTTGAAATTCTAATTAATAAATCATTACATCCAGGTACTGCAAGTTAAGGTAAATACTTTGGTATGTTATTCAAAATATTTTTTTGATTAAAAAAAAAAAAATGCTGTAATTATACATATAATGTTTTTCATGTTTACTGTGAGGAATTTTGGTTTAAATGTGTAGCAAGCTGTATTGCAGAGATTAGCTTCATTATACTGAGGTGAGTGAGATGAAAATGTTGTCAATTACCCTCTTATAATAAGTATTGATCTTCACAAACTGATTGACTGATTAACAAAGGAAGGCACTGCAATATCACAAGTCATATGGCTTCAAATTTTAATTATCTGCACTAACTAGGCATCTATCTCTCTCTCTCTCTCTCTCTCTCTCTCTCTCTCTCTCTCTCTCTCATTATGATATCTATCATAGATATGAATTTTTGACCTTAAGAGATAAAATAATTTTTCAGACAGCAACTTGTAACTGTATATATTTAAAATACTACTAAATTGAATGAAGCAAAAGAAACATACCTTGAAGATGTCAGGATATCTTAATTTTCTCACTGGAATGCACTGATGACTTTAGGCAACACTGTCTCATACTTGTCCTTACACACTGAGGTGAAGAGGGGTAACACTTCTTTTTCTGAGAGTGTATCCCAGTCTTTCAGTGCTGTAAAAAAAAAAAAGAAAAAAAAATATGTTGAGATGTTATAATCAAGGATGATTACAACTTTAGTTACCCAAAGTTTAGATAATCTGGACACAATCCCCTTTATTCCTGTCCCTTTCAGCAGAACAGCTAATCTGTGCAATTGAAGATAATTTCAATCTTAACGTTATGAAATTACTCTTGCTATAAGCGATTTTTCTTTTTACAATAACAAGAATAAACAATAAAAATAATGATATAAAAGTATTGTTACGCTTTCAAATCATTTAGTTTAGTCAGGCTGGTATGTTGTGGGGAAAACGTATTGCACCAAGGAGGAAACACCAGTGCTTCAGGATTCACATAATATACTGATGTAAATTACTACTAAATAACAACAATGTTTTTCACGTTGTATCAACGTAATAATGACGTAATATAATGACTTAATATCAACTTAGTATTTTTTACGTTGCATCAACGTAACAATGACGTCATATAATGACATGAACTACAACTTAACATCAATGTTGTATTTTTACATTATATCAACGTAAAAAGACGTAATATAATGACGTAAACCACTACTTAATATCAACCTTGTACTTTCACGTGGTATCAACGTAATGGTGACGTAATACAATGACGTAAATTGCTACTTAATTAATATCGTTAAATATTTTTATGTTGTACCAACGTAAACATGACGTAATACACCGTAAACTATTACTTAATATCAGCGTTGTTTTTTACATTGTATCAACATAATGTATAATGATGTCAACTGCTACTTAATATCAACGTTGTATTTTTACATTGTATTAATGTAATTACAACGTAATATAATGAAGTAAACTACTACTTAATATAAAGTTTTTACGTTGTACCTACGTAAACATGACGTAATAACGTAAACTACTACTTAATATCAAAGTCGATTTTTATGTTGTATCAACATATATATAACAATATAATTACGTACACTGCTACTTAATATCAATGTACGTTATATGTTCAATTTGTTAATACATAACTGTGAAATAATAAAATGACGTAAACTACTACCTACTCAATAGCAATATTGTACCTTCACGCTTTATCATGATGTAATTTTAAACATTGAGGGAATATTCTCTCAACTATAGACCACTCTATACCTGTGGACTACACACCAGATTGTGGCTTTTTGCAAAGGGGCTCCAGAATGGACGACCTCCTTATCATTGGTGATACGGCTTTTCAAAACATGGCCTTTGTATATTCTGTTATGTACGAACAATCACCATCATTGCTAATAATGATAGCTTGAATGGTTTTAAGCTGTAAAATAAACAGGGCCCATTGAATTATATTGGTAGGGTCGAGTCGTGGAGGGTCTGGAAATTTTCTCTGTTGGCGCAAGCCGTGACAAGGCCCGGTAGCTCAGTGGTTAGAGCGTTGGCTTCACAAACCAGATGACCGGCGTTCGATTCCCCGGCCGGGTGGAGATATTTGGGTGTGTCTCCTTTCACGTGTAGCCCCTGTTCACCTAGCAGTGAGCAGGGCCCATTGAATGTAGGGTCGAGTCGTGGAGGGTCTGGAAATTTTCTCTGTTGGCGCAAGCCGTGACGTCACGGGGAGCTCGAGGGTTGAGCATGTCACCGCGGATCAGTTTGCGTCAGGCATGGGTACACACACGTTCGTCTCCGCGACCCAATTTGGGTTCCCTGGCTCTGCTCTTGGCTCCGCTCGCACTGGCTCGCCGAAGCCCACCGCCTAGTGAATGGAGTTTATTTTACCATGCCTTGTTGTGCAGTGCTTAACTGTTCAAATTACCGTAAAGGAAAGTCAGAATATAAATATTTTCGGTTTCCGAAAGACAAAGAAACATGTGCAAAGTGGATCCATTTGTGTGGAGAGAAAAGAAAACCGACTTCAATCCAGCAACTCAGCGAGTATGCAGCAGACACTTTCCTCCTTCAGCATTTCAGAGGAATCTGAAATACGAACTCCTTCGACTACCGGTGCCTTCAAATCAAATAGCATTCAAGCCTGGAGCAGTGCCCACCTTACATTTGTCATTGCCACCGGCCACAAGTAAGTATCTTTCATCGACGTTTTCATCGTCTGTCTTTGTCTTTGTCTGTGTGTGTGTCTGTCCGTCTTTGTCTGTGTGTGTCTGTCCGTCTTTGTCTATGTGTGTGTCTGTCCGTCTTTGTCTCTGTGTGTGTGTCTGTCCGTCTTTGTCTGTGTGTGTGTGTCTCCGTCTTTAATTGTCTGTGTGTATGTCTGTCCGTCTTCGTCTCTGCGTATGACTGTCCGTCTTTGTCTGTGTGTGTGTCTGTCCGTCTTCGTCTCTGCGTGTGACTGTCCGTCTTTGTCTGTGTGTGTGTCTGTCCGTCTTTGTCTGTGTGTGTGTCTGTCCGTCTTCGTCTCTGCGTGTGACTGTCCGTCTTTGTCTGTGTGTGTGTCTGTCCGTCTTTGTCTGTGTGTGTGTCTGTCCGTCTTTGTATGTGTGTGTCTCTCCGTCTTTGTCTGCGTGTGTGTGTCTGTCCGTCTTTGTCTGTGTGTGTCTGTCCGTCTTTGTCTGTGTGTGTGTCTGTCCGTCTTTGCCTCTGTGTGTGTCAGTCCGTCTTTTTTGTCTCTGTGTGTGTGTCTGTCCGTCTTTGTCTGTGTGTGTCTGTCCGTCTTTGTCTGTGTGTGTGTCTGTCCGTCTTTGTCTGTGTGTGTGTCTGTCCGTCTTTAATTGTCTGTGTGTGTGTCTGTCCGTCTTTGCCTCTGTGTGTGTCAGTCCGTCTTTGTCTCTGTGTGTGTGTCTGTCCGTCTTTGTCTGTGTGTGTCTGTCCGTCTTTGTCTGTGTGTGTGTCTGTCCGTCTTTGTCTGTGTGTGTGTCTGTCCGTCTTTGTCTGTGTGTGTGTCTGTCCGTCTTTGTCTGTGTGTGTGTGTCTGTCCGTCTTTGTCTGTGTGTGTGTGTCTGTCCGTCTTTATCTGTGTGTGTGTCTGTCCGTCTTTGTCTGTGTGTGTGTGTCTGTCAATAATAATAATAATATTTATTCGGTGTAAATCAAGTTATACATATTACAAAATGGTTATGCACCAGAGTTATTGACAAGGGTTTTCGTTTTTATTGATTGAACGTTTTACTATTTTTCATAAAGTATAGTTGTATCTTATAAGTTCTTTCCAATATAATAGCCTATTTAGTAGTAGTAGTAGTAGTAGTAGTAGTGGTGGTGGTGGTGGTGGTTATTGTTGTTGTTGTGAAAGCAAGAGAGAAACAAAAGTAGTAATAAATGCCATAAGAAGCTACAATAATAATAATAATAATAATTATAATAATAATAATAATAATAATGACAATAATAATTCAGAGTTCAACCATTCTCGAAAACTTTATTTGTGAGATAGAGCGAAAGCGTGTATTTCAGAGAGAGAGAGAGAGAGAGAGAGAGAGAGAGAGAGAGAGAGAGAGAGAGAGAGATGGATTTATGGATGAACGGGGAGTAGAGAATGATGGAGATGGAAAACGACTGACGCAGAGATAGAAATAGACTGAGAAATGAACGGGGATAGGAGAATGAGTGGGAATTGAAAAAAGACTGACGGAGAGAGAGAGAGACAGACAGAGAGAGAGAGAGAGAGAGAGAGAGAGAGAGAGAGAGAGAGAGAGAGAGAGAGAGAGAGAGATGGATTTATGGATGAACGGGGAGTAGAGAATGATGGAGATGGAAAACGACTGACGCAGAGATAGAAATAGACTGAGAAATGAACGGGGATAGGAGAATGAGTGGGAATTGAAAAAAGACTGACGGAGAGAGAGAGAGAGAGAGAGAGAGAGAGAGAGAGAGAGCGCACCTCCCAGCAGAGCTCCCCGTGACGTCACAGAGCTTTGGTCCCGCCCACGGCTACCCAGTCCTGCGCGTGGAGGGACCCTATAATTCAATGGGCCCTGGCAGTGAGTAGCTAGGTACGGGATATAAATCGAGGAGTTGTGACCTTGTTGTCCCGGTGTGTGGTGTGTGCCTGGTCTCAGACCTATCCCAAGATCGGAAATAATGAGCTCTGAGCTCGTTCCGTAGGGTAACGTCTGGCTGTCTAGTCAGAGACTGCAGCAGATCAAACAGTGAACACACACACACACTGAGAGGAATAATATAAGATTGGATAAGGGATTATTTGACGGACAGGGAGAGGATAACTGATCAGGGATACGTACTCATCCTGGAGTAAGGCCCCGTCCACACGGAGCATTTTGATGCGCAATGTGTTGAAGCGACGAGTTGAAAAATGTCACTTTCAACTCGTCGCAGCATCATGAACGCAGTCATGACGCGGAGCTATTTCAAATCGCTGAGCAGACTCAGAGCAGTGTGTCAATGACAGTTGCAGTGAAAGGATGTACGCACTCTCTCTCCCGTCCCGCTCTTCTATTTTCATACAATGAAATACAAGAATATGAGTGAAGACCAGCAGAAATTGGCCAAAAAGTTAATATTCGATGCTCTAAGCATGAGTGACATGGGAGATCTTACTAGGGAACATCAGATATTGCGAGTGGATGGCTCGGACAAATTAATGGTATGAAAAGGTTTATATTAAGGTTACAGCATATTACCGTACAAAATACAATTTTACATAGCTATTACGAACATATTTTTTATTGTTTATGTGATATTAAAAAATAATAAAGAAATTAAAACTATCACTAGACTTTGTATCCGCCCTTCATAGGGCAGATACAAAGTATAGTCACCTTAAGGTAATCCTCCTTCAGGACATTATAGATGGCTGCACAGGTTTCAGGGATGATCAGGCTGAGGCTCTCATTTTGAAATTCTAGTGGAATACTGGAGACTTGTGTAGGATCTTCCTGCGGCAAGGAAGTGAAGTGTTGCTTCAAGACGAGCATCCGGTGGTATACTGTCTCGGATGCCGGTGTCCTGCTTGCAGATATATGGATGTATCTTCTTCAGCAATTCATGAAATGCAATGAATGGCTTTCATGTATAATTTTCAAAGTCTGTCTGGTTTTCTGCTTGTAGCTCTAAAAATATTTTATTAAAGCTCCCTCGCAGAGACCACCGAGAAAGCCACTGCTTGCACCACAAAGTCCGACGTTTCTTTTTCAAAAGTTTTTTTTTTTTTTTTTTTTTTTTTTTTTTTTAGGTGCACACACAGCAACTATACTCCACAGTACAGTTTCTTGGCAAAGTAGAGCGTCGGTGGACATCCTCCACCCGTGAAAGCCAAATGATGACCGAAATCTGATTGCTCGCACAGTTATGAGCAAAGACAGTATAGAAGAAAGACTGGAAAGCTTAACATTCAACATATACAAAAGTTTGACGCCAAACAGTTACCAAATGCCACCGGAATTTTGTTTTTCGCGCGCCATCTATCGTCTGGACGAAGCACTAACCCTGAACTGCCAGATGTAGCCAGTAATACTATTATCATTACGTGTGTGTGTGTGTGTGTGTGTGTGTGTGTGTGTGTGTGTGTGTGTGTATATATATATATATATATATATATATATATATATATATATATATATATATATATATATATATATATATATGAGAGAGAGAGAGAGAGAGAGAGAGAGAGAGAGAGAGAGATATTCTCACTTATTTACACACTCGTGTGTATTTACCTTTATTTACCTAATTGTAACATACGGGAAAAGAGCTATGCTCGTGTTGTCCCGTCTCCATATCTATTAATGTCCAGCTTTTTCTTAAAATCATGAATATTCCTTGCGTTGACCACTTCCACGTCTAAACTATTCCATGCTTCCACCCTTCTATGAGAGAAGCTATATTTTTTCACATCTCTCCTATAAGTGGCCATTTTTAGTTTTTTCCCATGCCCTCTCGACATTCTTTCATTCCACATACACAGATCTTCCCTATCCATTTTTTCCATGCCAATCATCACTCTGTATATTGCTATCAGGTCTCCCCTTTCTCTTCTGTTTTCCAGGGTCGGAAGTTGCATTCTTTTCAGTCTGTCTTCATAAGTCAAATCTCTTAAGTCAGGCACCATTTTGTTGCAGCCCTCTGTACTTTCTCTAGTTTCCTTATGTGTTTCTTTAAGTTCGGAGCCCACTGTATTGTTGCATATTCAAGCCTCGGTCTTATCATTGCAGTAATTATTTTCTTCATCATTTCTTCATCTAAATATACGAACGCCACTCTTATGTTCCTCAATAAGTTCAATACTTCTCCAATTATTTTGTTTATATGTCTCTCTGGCGATAGGTCATTGGTAATTGTCACCCCAAGGTCTTTTCTTCATGACTGGTTTTATGTCTTCATTTCCTATCTTGTACATACTCCTGATTCTTCTTTCACTCTTGCCAAACTCTATTTTCTTGCATTTTGTCGTGTTGAACTCCATTTGCCATGTACAGCTCCATTTCCATATTCTGTCCAAGTCTTCCTGGAGTAGTTCGCAATCTTTGTCACATCTCACTTTTCTTAACAATTTTGCATCGTCTGCAAATAGGCTCACATAACTGGACACCCCATCCACCATGTCATTTATGTAGACCGCGAACATTACTGGTGCCAACACTGATCCCTGTGGAACTCCACTCTCCACCAAGCCCCATTCTGATGGTCTGTCCTTAATTATTGTTCTCATTTCTCTTCCTACCAAAAGTCTTCCATCCATTTTAGTAAACTGCCATGCACTCCTCCTACCATTTCAAGTTTCCAGATCAGTCTCCGGTGTGGTACCTTATCAAAGGCCTTTTTTAAATCCAGATATATTCCATCAGCCCAACCATCTCTTTCCTGTATTACATCTATCACCCTCGAATAGTAACATATCAGGTTTGTCGTGCATGAACGCCCTTTTCTAAAACCAAATTGACACTCACAAAGTATGTCATTTTCTCCAAGAAGTCTGTCCATCTATTCTTCACCACCCTCTCACACATCTTAGCTACCACACTTGTAAGTGACACTGGTCTATAGTTCAATGGGTCTCTCTTGTTACCTGATTTATAGATTGGGACAATGTTAGCTCTTTTCCAGTCTTGGGGCACTACACCTTCCCTTAATGAGGCATCAATTACTTCACAAACTTTTTCTGCCAGTTGCTCCCTGCATTCTCTTAAAATCCATCCTGATACCCCATCAGGTCCCACAGCTTTTCTCACTTCTAAACTCCCCATCATATTCTTGATCTCCTCCACAGTTACTTGAAACTCCTTCATAATCCCTTTCTGTTCCATTACCAGTGGTTTGTCAAAAGCAGTCTCCTTTGTGAATACCTTCCGAAAGCATCCATTCATAGCCTCTGCCATTTCCTGGGATCTTCACTGCATACTCCATTTACTTCTAAACTTTCAATACTTTCTCTATTTTTGATGTTGTTGTTCACATGTCTGTAAAAAGCCTTGGTTGGTCTTTACATTTATCAATTATATCCTTTTCTTGTTTCTTTCTTTCTTCTCTTCTAATCAACACATATTCATTTCTTGCTCTTTTGTAACTTTCCCACTGCTTAATCCGTCTTTTCCTTCTCCACCTCTTCCATGCATCCTCTTTTCTTGTTCTAGCCTTTTCACATCTATCGTTAAACCAGTCCTGCTTTCCAACTTCTCTATGTTGTCTTATTGGTACAAATTTTTCTCACCTTCTTTGTATATTTTTATAAATTCCTTCCACTTTTCATTTGCTCCTTAGCACTCTTGAATTTCATCCAATTTGTCTCTTGAAAGAATTTCTTTAGGTTTCCAAAATCTGTCTTGGCATAATTCCATCTTCCCACTTTATATTCTTCATTTCTTCTAGATTTCTCTTCATCTATCACCTTGAACTCCAAAACTGCATGATCACTCTTTGCTAAAGGGCACTCCACCCTCATCTCCTCAATGACCATTGGCTCTGTACTAAAGACCAAGTCCAGTCTTGACGATGCTCCCTCTCCTCCAAACCTAGTATCTTCTTTGACCCACTGAGTTAACACATTTTCCATTGCCAGTGTCAATAGTGTATTTCCCCATGTTGTCTCTGATCCTTCCATTGACCAGTCCTCCCAACACACCTCTTTACAATTAAAATCTCCCATCATTATAGTTCGTTCACAGCCACCCAACATTTCTTCCAGACATGTTCCTGTATCACTTATCATTTCTTCATATTCCTGTACTGACCATGCATTTGTCTTAGGTGGTACGTACACCACTATGTAGTGCCTCTTTTTCCTTCATTAGTTTCTGCTCTGATCTTTAGCACTTCTGCCTTTCCCATACCTTCTTTCACTTGATCCACCTTTATATCTTTTTAACCAGCAACATCACTCCTCCTCCCATCTTACCTACTCTATTTCTTTTCCAAACATTATATTTCCTTCTCCAACCATCATCAGGTCTTCTCCTCTCTCAGTTTTGTTTCAGTAAGACCCACAATATCTGGGTTCTTGTCCCTCAAGTAATCGTTGAGTTCTAAAATCCCGATATCACTCCATTTATGTTGGAATACATTACATTCCGCTCATACGTAAGTTTCTTTAGTCCTTTCTTGCTGTACTTTTCTGGGTTATGAACCACTTCCTCAGTCTCATATCCAAGATTCTCCAGAAAAACTCTTTCTTCTCCTCTTCTGTCCTCTCTTCATTTTTTTCAAAGCCTCCTTTCTCAACTCATTTAACATTTCTCTTTCCTTTTCACCGAGATCTCTTCTCAACCAAATCTTCCTTGTTGTTTCCTGCTGGGCTAGCCTCCATGACTTCTCCACCAATTCATCTACATCCTTTTGTGACTTAAGTTTGATTCTTATTGGCCTCATACCTTCTCTTGTGAACTTTCCAATTCTATGGAAGTCCTCTATTTCTTGTACTAGGTCTTTTCCTCCTCCTGCACCACATTAATGATATTATTTATCACCTTTTTATGTTTTTCTCTCTCCATTTTACTCGGTGTCTTATCCTCCTCCACACCAAATATCACCACACATCTCTTTTTGTCTACAGTTTCCCTCACCAATGTCTCATTTGATTTAATAACCTTCACCACTTTCTCAGCAATCTTCTCTTCTATGATCTGTTGATCTATAATTTCAGCAAGGCCCAAAGTTTTCTCCCAGACTCTTTGATTTCCTTTTCCAGACTTGCAACTTTGTAATTTACCTCCTTTCTTTCCACTTCCTGACTTTTTTCCATTCAGCCTGCTTCTCCATCACTTTTCCTAGAGATTCTCCACATTTTCGCAATTCACTTTAATTAGCTTAACTTCCTCTTTCAGTGCTTCATTTTCCTTCTTCATATCGGCACACTCTTTCATTACATTGTCATAACTCGTTTCCAGGCCCCATACTTTTCAAACAGTTTTCAATTTTACCTTCCAACTCCAGAATTTTCTTCACATAAGCGCTCTTCTCCATTATTCCTTGAAATCCTGTGAAGTCTGATTCATCTTTCGAGTTCACGGCCGCCATGTTGCGCAGATGTAAACAAACCAGCTGATGGCTCAAACGCAGGCTACAGTTTATATTTACCTTCCTGGACATTATTTTGCTAATCAACAGTTAACATGACTATATGGAGACGGGACAAACATTACCAGCTCCTTTCCCACCTTGGTTACTCTTAGGCAATGGTAACTGTAGAATTAGAGATGATTGCTCTGGAGCTCAGCGACCACATCCGCCATCGACGATGTCCCGTGTGTGTGTGTGTGTGTGTGTATGTGTGTGTGTGGTCAAGTTCAAAACTTTATTGCCACAAACCATATGATAAAAATAATCTGGGAAGTAGATTCAGTGTTAAAAACGCATCATTGAAAACATTTTCATTCAAAGGTTCAGAGAACATTAAAATTAAGAACTGACAAAAGCAGTAATGAAGGTAAAGTACACAAGAAAACAAACAAAGGGTGTGTTAGTCATGGCAAAAGGTCAGAAAACACAAATGATGAGTGACAACACAGACATAAGCATGCTATTGGTGCCATGGCATAACATACATATATAGCAATGCTTGTATATGGAGTTCATACCTACTGTACTTGTATCACAAATACCATTACTTTGACAATATTTGCGCCTTCAATAAACAATGAAAACAAAGTGCGTTAACTTTATAAAGCAAAAGGCATATTTTGTTATGCAACGCAGATTTACATCTCAATGTAGAAAACAATAAAGCAGTAGAAGCAGTCAGACACAAGCATGAATTAGGTAAAGCATCTACCAGTCTGTGCATCATTACTTGTCACATCAAAGAATGCTGGTTATTATTATTATTATTATTATTATATATTGTTTACATTAAGCACAAACAATACTCTAAAGAAAATACAAGCACATGCTAAATTGTTTACACAAAATATAAGCATAACATGCTAGCAAAACACCATACATGATACAGAATACTTCCAATACCTGAGAAATTATAGGAACTTTGTTAATACATCTACCTCACACACACACACACACACACACACACACACACACACACACACACACACACACACAACTAGGTGAATACAACTAGGTGAATACACACACACACACACGGGACACCGTCGATGGCGGATGTGGTCGCTGAGCTCCAGAGCAATCATCTCTAATTCTACAGTTGCCATTGCCTAAGAGAAACCAAGGTGGGAAAGGAGCTTGTAATGTTTGTTCCGTCTCCATATAGTCATGTTAACTGTTGATTAGCAAAATAATGTCCAGGGAAGGTGAATATAAACTGTAGCCTGCGTTTGAGCCATCAGCTGGTTTGTTTACATCTGCGCAACATGGCGGCCGTGAACTCGAAAGATGAATCAGACTTCACAGGATTTCAAGGAATAATGGAGAAGAGCGTTTATGTGAAGAAAATTCTGGAGTTGGAAGGTAAAATTGAAAACTGTTTGAAAAGTATGGGGCCTGGAAACGAGTTATGACAATGTAATGAAAGAGTGCGCTGAAATGAAGAAATAAAATGCAGTACTGAAAGAGGAAGTTAAGGTAATTAAAGTGAATTGCGACAAATGTGGAGAATCTTTAGGAAAAGTGATGGAGAAGCAGGCTGAATGGAAAAAGTCAGGAAGTGGAAAGAAAGGAGGTAAATTACAAAGTTGCAAGTCTGGAAAAGGAAATCAAAGAGTCTGGGGAGAAAACTTTGGGCCTTGCTGAAATTATAGATCAACAGATCATAGAAGAGAAGATTGCTGAGAAAGTGGTGAAGGTTATTAAGTCAAATGAGACATTGGTGAGGGAAACTGTAGACAAAAAGAGATGTGTGGTGATATTTGGTGTGGAGGAGGATAAGACACCGAGTAAAATGGAGAGAGAGAAAACATAAAAAGGTGATAAATAATATCATTAATGTGGTGCAGGAGGAGGAAAAGACCTAGTACAAGAAATAGAGGACTTCCATAGAATTGGAAAGTTCACAGAGAAGGTATGAGGCCAATAAGAATCAAACTTAAGTCACAAAAGGATGTAGATGAATTGGTGGAGAAGTCATGGAGGCTAGCCCAGCAGGAAACAACAAGGAAGATTTGGTTGAGAAGAGATCTCGGTGAAAAGGAAAGAGAAATGTTAAATGAGTTGAGAAAGGAGGCTTTGAAAAAAATGAAGAGAGGACAGAAGAGGAGAAGAAAGAGTTTTCTGGAGAATCTTGGATATGAGACTGAGGAAGTGGTTCATAACCCAGAAAAGTACAGCAAGAAAGGACTAAAGAAACTTACGTATGAGCGAATGTAATGTATTCCAACATAAATGGAGTGATATCGGGATTTTAGAACTCAACGATTACTTGAGGGACAAGAACCCAGATATTGTGGGTCTTACTGAAACAAAACTGAGAGAGGAGAAGACCTGATGATGGTTGGAGAAGGAAATATAATGTTTGGAAAAGAAATAGAGTAGGTAAGATGGGAGGAGGAGTGATGTTGCTGGTTAAAAAGATATAAAGGTGGATCAAGTGAAAGAAGGTATGGGAAAGGCAGAAGTGCTAAAGATCAGAGCAGAAACTAATGAAGGAAAAAGAGGCACTACATAGTGGTGTACGTACCACCTAAGACAAATGCATGGTCAGTACAGGAATATGAAGAAATGATAAGTGATACAGGAACATGTCTGGAAGAAATGTTGGGTGGCTGTGAACGAACTATAATGATGGGAGATTTTAATTGTAAAGAGGTGTGTTGGGAGGACTGGTCAATGGAAGGATCAGAGACAACATGGGAAATACACTATTGACACTGGCAATGGAAAATGTGTTAACTCAGTGGGTCAAAGAAGATACTAGGTTTGGAGGAGAGGAGCATCGTCAAGACTGGACTTGGTCTTTAGTACAGAGCCAATGGTCATTGAGGAGATGAGGGTGGAGTGCCCTTTAGCAAAGAGTGATCATGCAGTTTTGGAGTTCAAGGTGATAGATGAAGAGAAATCTAGAAGAAATGAAGAATATAAAGTGGGAAGATGGAATTATGCCAAGACAGATTTTGGAAACCTAAAGAAATTCTTTCAAGAGACAAATTGGATGAAATTCAAGAGTGCTAAGGAGCAAATGAAAAGTGGAAGGAATTTATAAAAATATACAAAGAAGGTGAGAAAAATTTGTACCAATAAGACAACATAGAGAAGTTGGAAAGCAGGACTGGTTTAACGATAGATGTGAAAAGGCTAGAACAAGAAAAGAGGATGCATGGAAGAGGTGGAGAAGGAAAAGACGGATTAAGCAGTGGGAAAGTTACAAAAGAGCAAGAAATGAATATGTGTTGATTAGAAGAGAAGAAAGAAAGAAACAAGAAAAGGATATAATTGATAAATGTAAAGACCAACCAAGGCTTTTTACAGACATGTGAACAACAACATCAAAAATAGAGAAAGTATTGAAAGTTTAGAAGTAAATGGAGTATGCAGTGAAGATCCCAGGAAATGGCAGAGGCTATGAATGGATGCTTTCGGAAGGTATTCACAAAGGAGACTGCTTTTGACAAACCACTGGTAATGGAACAGAAAGGGATTATGAAGGAGTTTCAAGTAACTGTGGAGGAGATCAAGAATATGATGGGGAGTTTAGAAGTGAGAAAAGCTGTGGGACCTGATGGGGTATCAGGATGGATTTTAAGAGAATGCAGGAGCAACTGGCAGAAAAAGTTTGTGAAGTAATTGATGCCTCATTAAGGGAAGGTGTAGTGCCCCAAGACTGGAAAAGAGCTAACATTGTCCCAATCTATAAATCAGGTAACAAGAGAGACCCATTGAACTATAGACCAGTGTCACTTACAAGTGTGGTAGCTAAGATGTGTGAGAGGGTGGTGAAGAATAGATGGACAGACTTCTTGGAGAAAATGACATACTTTGTGAGTGTCAATTTGGTTTTAGAAAAGGGCGTTCATGCACGACAAACCTGATATGTTACTATTCGAGGGTGATAGATGTAATACAGGAAAGAGATGGTTGGGCTGATGGAATATATCTGGATTTAAAAAGGCCTTTGATAAGGTACCACACCGGAGACTGATCTGGAAACTTGAAATGGTAGGAGGAGTGCATGGCAGTTTACTAAAATGGATGGAAGACTTTTGGTAGGAAGAGAAATGAGAACAATAATTAAGGACAGACCATCAGAATGGGGCTTGGTGGAGAGTGGAGTTCCACAGGGATCAGTGTTGGCACCAGTAATGTTTGCGGTCTACATAAATGACATGGTGGATGGGGTGTCCAGTTATGTGAGCCTATTTGCAGACGATGCAAAATTGTTAAGAAAAGTGAGATGTGACAAAGATTGCGAACTACTCCAGGAAGACTTGGACAGAATATGGAAATGGAGCTGTACATGGCAAATGGAGTTCAACACGACAAAATGCAAGAAAATAGAGTTTGGCAAGAGTGAAAGAAGAATCAGGAGTATGTACAAGATAGGAAATGAAGACATAAAACCAGTCATGAAGAAAAGACCTTGGGGTGACAATTACCAATGACCTATCGCCAGAGAGACATATAAACAAAATAATTGGAGAAGTATTGAACTTATTGAGGAACATAAGAGTGGCGTTCAGTATATTTAGATGAAGAAATGATGAAGAAAATAATTACTGCAATGATAAGACCAAGGCTTGAATATGCAACAATACAGTGGGCTCCGAACTTAAAGAAACACATAAGGAAACTAGAGAAAGTACAGAGGGCTGCAACAAAAATGGTGCCTGACTTAAGAGATTTGACTTATGAAGACAGACTGAAAAGAATGCAACTTCCGACCCTGGAAAACAGAAGAGAAAGGGAGACCTGATAGCAATATACAGAGTGATGATTGGCATGGAAAAATGGATAGGGAAGATCTGTGTATGTGGAATGAAAGAATGTCGAGAGGGCATGGGAAAAACTAAAATGGCCACTTATAGGAGAGATGTGAAAAATATAGCTTCCCTCATAGAAGGGTGGAAGCATGGAATAGTTTAGACGTGGAAGTGGTCAACGCAAGGAATATTCATGATTTTAAGAAAAGCTGGACATTAGTAGATATGGAGACGGGACAACGAGCATAGCTCTTTTCCGTATGTTACAATTAGGTAAATACAATTAGGTAAATACACACACACACACACACACACACACACACATATATATATATATATATATATATATATATATATATATATATATATATATATATATATATATATATATATATATATATATATATATATATATATATATATATAAATATATATATATATATATGTATATAAACTACTTATGTTCAGTAAGAAAACCCCAGAGGAATACATCCCCATTTCGAGGTGAACACCTGAAAGAAAGAGGTTGTTCTGCACAGAATGTTCCAGTGTTCCTGAAACGCTGTATCATTATATGTATATAGATTCACATTGTACATTGAAATATGACACATGAATCCGAACAATGTTTCATATTCCACATGTAAAGGATAAACTTTATTTAAGTTTCACATGCATACACATGAATCTGAAAAAAAAAAAATAATAAGCATATTAATAAGAATAGGTATGCACCATAAAAAATCATTGAAAAATCATAGAAGAATTACTGGCCTTCACTTCTAACATATCTAAGAAGAAAATATATGACAAAATCATTTCCTGAACATACATGACAAAGTGATAGTATTTTGATAAATCAGTTCACAAAGAAATTTCATAAGTGAACATATGGATATTGAAATAGATTACATTTAAGTCTATTTATAAAGCAGAAATTTCCTTGTGTCTGGTCAGGTCAAGGAAGCCATGTGGTCAGCTGAGACAAAACTTCTCCGCCCAAACAGGAAGTTTTAGATTCTCCACATGAATAATAGTTTCCTGGCTATCACAGGAGAGGCTGAAGGTGTGCTCCTCATGGATGGCCTCAGATCTTCTTCTTCGCAGGACTTTGTTGATACAGAATGGAGTGAGAAAATGAACAGAGACGGGTCGTGGATGAACTGTTCTGTCTACAGATAAAGAAAATGAGTTCATATGGGTCAAGAAAAGAAATCATTACTAAAAATGTTCTTATACAAGATATTAGCTATTTAAAGACTAATGTATGAAGGTTTTAACATTGTGATGTGAAGTCTATGGATGGTGAAGTCTTGTGTTGGAGAAATAACTACATCAGAGAAAGCAGTTAGCCTTTTCTTCACCAAAGGTGGTGCTTTCAGTCTTTCTTTTATAGGGTCTTTGGTTATGAGATTCAGTGATGAGCCCGTTTGGAGCTAGTGAAATTTTTAACACAAGAAGTGCTGATGCGTGATGCTCCGTGGACAGGACTTAAAGTATCAAGTGGAGTGAGAGGGATCAGTGAAATAATGTTCCTGGTATATGTAAATGGCATTCAGTATGGAGTGACTAGCTATATCAATTTATTTGCTGATGATGCAAAATTGTTAAGAATAATTAAGAAAGAAGACTGTTTGCTACTGCAGGGAGATATAGACAAACTTTATGAGTGGAGTAAGAAGTGAGAGTTAGAATACAATGCTTAGAAATGCCATGTAATGGAAATAAGAAAGAGTAAGACAAGACTGGTAAGGAACTATTTGATGAGGGAGGGACAAATAATGAAGACTAAAGAAGAAAAGATCTAGGAGTGGTTATACAAGAAATGCTGAGCCCCGAAAAACACATAAGTACAATATTTGGAACAAGATAAAATGTTGGAATATTAGTGGCATTTCACTATGGACAAGAATATGATGAAAAAAATATTATGAATATGATAGACAGTTGGAATATGCAGCAGTGGTGTAGTGGCCGAGCTTGCAAAAGGATATAAGAAAATTAGAAAGAATCCAGACGATAGCTAGAAAGATGGTGCTGGAAATAAATGACCTAACACAAAAAAAGGCTGAAAGAAATGGAACTGCCAACCTTACACGATAGAAGAGAACGAGGGGACCTAATAATAAAGCATAACATAGTTAATGGCATTGAAAAGAGACGAGGAAGACCTAGTGTTAGTGGCAGATGAAACTTGAAGGACAAGAGGGCATGCAAAAAAAATCAGGAAGAGGCAGTGTGTGAAGAATATTGGAAAATGCAGATTTCCACAAAGAACAGTGGAAAAATGGAATGCACTGAGTGATGAACTTGTTACAGCACATAATGTGCATAGCTTTAAAGAAAAAATGAGATAAATGGAGATATGAAGACAGGACACTATGAGCCCCGCTCAAACCCTGTACAAAACAACTAGGTAAATACAGCTAGGTAAACACACACACACACACACACACACATACAGAAAAATGCATACTACTGGTTTGAAATGACACAACAAACACATGCATTTATTATTCAAATGTCAGAACTTAACACACACACACACACACACACTCCGCTCCGTGGAGGCGGACGTGCCTCCTGCTCAGAGCGGCATCTAACTAACACTCCACACGCTAAGCAATGTGCTTGAGTGAGAATAGTTATTGCTATTGAGGGGCGACCAGAGCGAGTGAACAGTGTACAGAGTGAACGTAGCCTGGTGGCGTGTACATGGGAGTGATCGGAGGTGTGAGAACCTCCACACTCCAAGCGACAGGCGGGAACCACACAAAGGCCAGCCATAGCAGCCGCCAACGCATCCAACCACACACGTAGCTACCAGGCCTGGCCCCAGTGACCACACACCCACATGCTCCCAGGAAGAGTAAAAAAAATGGATAGACCGGTGAAATAAATTACCAAATTCAAAATATGTTGATGAGGCCCAGGAGCAAAGCCGAAAGTGGCCAGTCAAAGCATGAGTCCATCTTCAACAGGGCAACATTGCAAGGTAGATTGGTAATGTTGGAGAAGAGATTTGAGGAGTTGGTGAAGGAATTAAAAGTTCAGAGGAGTGAGGAGGAGCAGGATAGAGAATTCCAAGGCTTTGAAGGAAAGAGTTAAGAGACTGGAGGAAAATGAAAAACGATTGGTGGATGAGAATGCACACTTGAGGTGGAGGTTGAAAAATACAAGAGACGGTTGGAGGAGAAAATGGAGAGAGTAGTAAAGGAGAAAGATGACTTTAAGGAAATGATTAGTGAGCAGAATGAAAGGTTTGAAAGGAATGGGAACTGAAGAAAACACAATGGACTGAGTCGAGGAAGCAGAGATGGTTGGATTACAAGAAATAATTAAAGATCAGTTGAAGGAAGACAAAAAAGAAAGGTCCAAGGAACTGGTTAATGTAATGAAGAATAAGGAAACATTGATAAGGAAATAGCAGAAAAGAAGAAGAGTGTGTTAATATTTGGGATGAAAGAACAAAATATAACATATAAGCCTAAGAGAATTAAGGAAGAATTAAAAACGGTAAGAGATCTGTTCAAAAATCTAAATGATGATGAAAAAAAAGACCTACAAGAAGAAGTGGAAGAGATCCATAGACTGGGTCCGTATAAGGAGGAGTGAGCAGACCGATTAAAGTAGTACTGAAGTCACAACAATCTGCGGAGGATATCCTATATAGAACATCAAAGTTAAGAGAGATAGAAGGTTGTAAAGAGGTGTTTGTGAGAAAGAATAGAAATGAGGAAGAGAGAGAAGATATAAGGAATTGGTGGAAGAGGCGAGAAGGAAAAATGATGAGCGGTCTGAGGAGGAAAGAAAAGTTTTTGGAGAGTTATAGGAGAGAGAGTCAGAAAGTGGTATGTGGAAAGAAGGAATACGGAGGAACCCCTAGAGGAGCAGTGGGTGGACCGTAATGTATACTAATATAGATGGGATACTGTCAAGTAGATTGGAATTGCAAGACTATATGATGGTGGAGAAGCCTGATATAGTGTGTTTGACTGAGACAAAATTGCATGAAAAACAAAGATAAATTTGGATAATAAATATAATATATGGAGAAAGGATAGAGAGTAAAGGTGGAGGAGGAGTTATGATTATGACGAAGAAATAAATAAATGTGGATAAGGTTTGGTATGGGAAGAACAACAGAAGTGATAAGCATAAGGATAAAAAGTGATGGAAAAGAATTAATAATCATGGTGACCTATGTACCTCCTAAAACAAATTCTTGGACATTAAGGGAATACGACAATATGATCAAGGATACTTTACAGAGTTTGGAAAGTGTATTATCTGGAAAAAGAAAGGTGATACTAGTAGGAGATTTTAATTGTAAGGAGGTGGATTGGGAAAATCTAGTAAGTGGTGTTGGAGAGGAAGCATGGGAGAGAGATTTCTTAATCTAATGATGGAAAATATGATGGAACAGAGGGTGAAGGAAAATACTAGATATAGAGGAGATGATGAACCGGCTAGACTGGATTTGGTGTTAACAAGAGAAGTGTACCTATGTGGAGATATACAATACAAGTGTCCTTTGGGAAAGAGTGATCATGTGGTTATGGAAATGCAGATAGCAACAACACAGCGAAGGAAGGACGAGACATACAGGAGTGGTAGATTGAATTATAGAAAGATGGACACAGAAAGTTTGAAAAATTATTTCAGAAAATTAGATTGGGAGGAGATGTTACAAATCAGAGAAGTGCAAAAGAAATATGAGATTTTTATGAAATATTATAAAGAAGGAGTTATGAAATTTGTACCAAAGTATAAACCGAGAGAGGAAGGAAGAAAGGATTGGTTTAATGCAACTTGTGTTAAGGCTAAGGAAAAGAGATGTGGCTTGGAAAAGATGGAAAAAGAGCAGGAATATACTAAATAAGGAGAATTATAGAGTGGCGAGAAATGAGTATGTGAGGGTAAGGAGGGAGGAAGAAAGAAAATTTGAAAAAGATATTGTAGACAAGAGTAAGGAACATCCAAAATTGTTTTACAGGTTCATAAATGGTAAACTTAAAAAGAGAGAGTCCATTGAAAGATTAAAAGGAGAGCAAGGGATAGTAGATGACCCTAAGAATATAGCGGAATTGCTAAATAATAGGTTTCAGCAAGTATTTACTAAAGAAACAATGTTTGTAAAGCCTCAGAATGTACAAGGAAATGTGCACATGGATGACATTAAGATACCTAAAAGGAGTTATATAAAATGTTGGAGGAACTTAAAGATGATAAAGCGATGGGACCAGATGAAGTTTCAGGAAAATTATTGAAGGAGTGTAGAGAAGAATTGATTGATCCATTATATGATATTATAAGGTGTTCATTAGAAACAGGGAAGTACCAGTAGAGTGGAAGAGAGCTGAAGTGGTGCCCATTTATAAGGGAGGCAGTAAGGAAGAGCCTCTTAACTATAGACCTGTGTCTCTAACAAGTGTGGTCGGTAAGATTTGTGAGAGGGTGATAAAGAAATATTGGATACGGTTCCTGGAGGATCATAAGTTATTATCGGATCATCAATTTGGCTTCAGGAAAGGGAGGTCATGTGTAACAAATCTACTGAGCTTTTATTCAAGAGTGGTTGACAAAATACAAGAGAGAGGATGGATGGACTGTGTATATTTGGATTTAAAGAAAGCTTTTGACAAGGTACCTCACATGAGACTGTTATGGAAATTAGAGATTTATGGAGGACTGAAAGGAAAAGTGTTAAAGTGGATGGAAAACTACTTGAGATGGAGGAGATGAGAACGGTAATAAGGGATGCAAAGTCGGACTGGTTGGTGGTGGAGAGTGGAGTCCCACAAGGCTCAGTGCTGGCACCAATACTTTTCCTTGTATATATTAATGACATGCCAGAGGAGTAAACAGTTATATTAATTTGTTTGCGGATGATGCGAAGTTGTGTAGGTGTGTGAAGAGTGAAGAAGATTGTGAAATTTTACAGGCAGATCTGGATAAGATTTGGGAGTGGAGCAAGAGGTGGCAAATGGAATTTAATCTGAGCAAAAGTCATGTGATGGAGATGGGAAGAGTGGAAGACGGCCAAGAGGGTCATATAAGATGGGTGAAGAAGTAGTGTTGAAAAAGGTGGAAAAGGAAAAGGATTTGGGAGTGATAATACAAGACCATGGGCAGTTTGAGGCTCATATTGATAAGATGTTTGGAGAAACGTATAATTTGATAAAAATATTGGATTAGCCTTCCATTATATGGATAAAGATATGATGAAGAAATTAATTAGTATGGTAATTAGACCAAGATTGGAATATGCTGGAGTGGTTTGGTCCCCTTATAAAAGAA